>NC_030424.2:29617500-29722500 GCF_001660625.3 Ictalurus punctatus
CGAGCAGTCAGATTTGACGCTCGCTGGACAAAGAAAGCCACATTCATTAACAAAAACATGTGGCATGTAGGAAATAGAACCAACTAAATTAGTAAGAATATATATCTCAATCAGGTACAAGCTATTATATTACCTTAAAACACACTTATGAATTGTGGCAGAGTGATAGGAATTTTTTTTTTTAAACATCTGGTTTAGGCCCTGCCCACTTCAGGTTTCAATCTGAGTTATTGATATACAGTCAAGTGAAAAAAAGGACACCCTTGCCTTCACAAGCTAGCAGAAATAACTTCTTGTAGGCGTTTTGCATAATTGTCCACATAGTTTGCTGGGATTTTTGACCGCTCTTCCATGTGATAATCTTTCAGTTGCAAGGTGTTTGAGGGTTTTCTTGCATGTTCTGCCTGTTTCAAATCCCCCCACAACATTTCAATGGGATTCAAATCCGGGCTTTGTCTAGGCCGTTCCATAACCCTCCATTTCTTCTTGTTGAGCCATTCCTTGGTGGATTTGCTCGTGCGCTTAGGATTATTATCCTGTTGAAAAGTCCACTTTCGGTTCAACTCCAACTTTAAGACAGATGGCCTCACGTTATCTTCGAGCACTCTTTGTTATGATGCAGAATTCATAGTTGAATCAATGAATGCCAGCTGTCCAGTTCCTAAGGCATCGAAGCAACCCCAAACCATAACATCCCCACCACCGTGCTTCACAGTTGGTATGAGGCGCTTCTCCTGAAAAGCTGTCTTTGGTCTGCACCAAACATGTCTGCTGTTACTGTGACCAAACAACTCTATCTTTGATTCGTCTGTCCAGAGCACGTTATTCCAAAAGGTCTAGTCTTTGCCTATACGCTCATCTTGCAAAGGTTTTTTCCTGACACGCCTCCCATGCAGGTCAAATTTGTGCAATCTCTTTCTAATTGTAGAAGCATGCACTTTGACACCAACAGTTGCAAGACTTCCTAGAAGATCCTATGATGAAAGTTTTTGGGTTCTTGGAGACTTCTTTTTGCACCAGACGGGCTGCTCCCAGGGTGAATTTGCTGGGACGGCCGATCCTGGACGAATTGGCAGTCGTTTGAAATCTGCGCCATTTGTAGATTATTTTCCGTACAGTGGAACGATATATTTCAAATAATTTGGAGATCTTTTTAAATCCTTTATCAGACTAATAGGGATCCACAAGCTTTTTTCTGAAGGCCTTACAGAACTCTTTAGATCTTGGCATGATGACACCCCACACCTCAATAGCAAAGAGAACACCAGACACTAGATATGAGAGCGGTATAAATAAGACCAGTTCCACCTGCACTCCCTGAGCAGGTTCTAATCACTGGCACCCGATCCTAAACGTCTGGTTCTAATTATATGGATTTGAAGGTGTGATATATGTAGGGGTGTGTCTTACTTGCTTTTCCAAATATGTCAAAAAAAGCCAACAATTTCCATGGGGTGTCCTTATTTTTTTCCACATGACTGTATATTATAAACACCTAAACACCTGATTCTAATTATATGGATTTGAAGGTGTGATAAATGTAGGGATGTACTTACTTTTTCCATGTGACTGATCTGGTTGGTTTTTTTTTTGATCATTTAAAATGTGAAAATTACTACAAAATGTCAATTTTATGTGTCAATTGATAGAGTGTATCACCTTTATTAATAGGCACCGTTTCAGAGGACCAAATGTTTGCTTGTCCAAATATGTAAAAAAAAAAAAAAAAAAAAAAAAAAATTCCATGGGGTGTACTTATTTTTTCACATTACTGTAGATACTGATATGTATATTTGCAGCACTAAACAGATACACACCGCAAAAAAAAATGCAAATGAAAATATCTCGAATACGGCGATTATATAAATCAAATGAAATATTATTCAGCCTGTTTATTGAGATGCTTTTAAACATATCAGGCTATTCGCAGGTCATTGCTTCTAGAAATGAATGCTTAAGATTAGAAAAATAATCTACCAATAGATCATGACGTTTTTGAACTTGAAACGATTAAAAATATTTAGAAATAGGCTTAGTATTCATATATTTGTTTTATTGTATTTTCATGAGAGGAAATGTGAGATCAATTAAAAATGGCTATAATCAAGATGTCTTCACTGAATGTGAGTGAGTAATGGTTTATTAATGTTAATTAATATAATAATTAATGTAATGTATTGTATTTGATGGAGAGCAATAAAGATATACTTCTTATCAGTGGTTAGTGGATGTGTGTTAGACTTACCTGTGAGGCCATATCGATCAGGGTGTTGATTTGTAAATTTGCTCCTTCCGGCGTTTTCAGAAAATCCACCAGGCTGCCTATATTAAAAACACACACACACACACATGCATTATCAGTCAAATTCAACACTGCAACGAAAACAAATGTTTCTTGGAGTAAATATTTTAGCTACGCAGTTATTGTTGCATATGAAGATTTGGTTATGTAAGATATAATAACAGCAGTAACAATAAGAATAGGAATAATCAGTTTATTTCGCCAAGTACGTTAGACATATGAGGAATTTGTCTTGAAGAATGCATACGTGTATGACACGTAACGTACTAAACAGACCAGACAAGTGCATGGACATGTATTTAATTTTATTTTAAATAGGGAGAAAATG
Organism: Ictalurus punctatus; assembly: GCF_001660625.3. NCBI lineage: Eukaryota > Metazoa > Chordata > Actinopteri > Siluriformes > Ictaluridae > Ictalurus > Ictalurus punctatus. Next base: position 29,620,131 of record NC_030424.2, read on the forward strand.
TATTATAAAATAAAAGATTTGGTATAAAGAAGCAGTATCGATCTTTTATATCATTTATATGCAATAATGTATGTACATAGTGCACTTCCAAAGCCCAATATACACTATACTGCATACTGTATAGGTTATATAGCAGCGGGTCTAGGATTGAACCCTGAGGGATGCCTTATGTAAAAAAAGCAACACATAAATCATAATCATCGTACATAGCAGAAACACACAATCACAATGAAACCATCAGGTGTACGCAGACAAACTAATCAATGAGTGAACATAGAACAGGTGCACACCATAAAGGAACAACCAAAGACAGGACAGAGGCGGAGACTCAAACAGAAACCAAAACATGGCTTTTGCCGCCATGGGAACCGTGAGTTATTTGACAAAGAGAGTTCAAAAGCTGTGTACTAACCTATGACGTAAACCCGATCTTAGCATTGACATTTTGGGAAAACTATAAAACAAATCGAACTGGTGTAACTGATAAATAACGAGGATAATACTGCATTTTTTTTGCAGAACAATTCCAACAGGTGAAAAATAAGGATGGAATTCCAAAAGTTATAGAAGCTTGAACTTGGGTTTGACCTTCCGTGTTTGGTAAGTGCACAGATGAAGGGAAGCGAGGCGGCAGCCTAACAAATGATATTTTACTGCCAAGCGTCTTCCAGACTTGATATAAGGGCATAAATAGCAGCAGAAAAGCTTTAGCTTCTAAAAGGAGAACACAACATTCTCAGGAAATCCTGCAGTCAGTCGCTGTGATTTACAGCCTCAAGCTTAGATGTTTAGTTGGGAAAAGAGGAATCGTTCTGCACTTAGGAACTTCCTTTTGGAGGACTGAGGAGGAAAACGCACTTGGAGGAACTCCAGACTCGACATGTTCAGGGTCATGTGTCAAGTTTAGATAATGCTTTTGTCTTATGGAAGACTTATAAAATTATATACTTTATAAACTTTGGCAAGCAAGAACAATAGCTCCGCCCCTCACCTCACCTCGCCTCACCTCACCTGAACATTTACCTTAACAAGTATGCATTTGCACACCCGCATTTATTGGGACTATTGTGAGTGCACTGTGTGGATGAGAGAGTGTGAAAAGGCCTGAGGGGTAAAGCAGAGACTAACTACAACACAAGCAGCGATTGTCTGTTGTAAACAAAAAAAAGATTATCACATCGCTTGTGCATGAAGGCGCTTTTGTTGCAAGAGCTCTCGAGGAGAACAGCATGCACAGGGATTCACATGACAACACATACGGTATGTGTGCAAAAGGAACACCATGTTCGTGAAAATGCGGCGTCCACCGTGGATCACCGAGAGTGCTCATGTGTCTGCAATATTCAGTTTCCAAAAGGATGTCCACTGCTTTATACGATACTTTTTCACCACTGTGTGCTTTTTAGGATTAGAAAGCAGCGTGATAAACATTGCAAAAGCGACTGAAGTCTTTTACTCCTCTTATACTACAGCAATTTGACAATGATTACAACGTCTCACTTGTTAAGGAACTTACGCGTCATGCATTTGATCCATTTATGGTTACGTTTCATGTCATGGGACGTCCACGAAACCGGTTAGTTCCAATTGTCGCTTACGCTATAGCAGCTATAAACAGTCGTTCCCTCACCAGCCTCTTTTTTCGTCTCGTCATGTTACCGACAAAGTGTAAACTCTGCTGTCCCGGAAAGGTCAGAAATCTTAAAGTTACAGCTTTACTGTTACAAAAGCGCTGACACTGGAGACTCCTTCCATCAATGTGAAATAAATGTCTCCTTACTTTAAGAAAACTTCATCATATCAATATTTACACAAACCGGTTTTGGTTTGTGGCGAACGCTAAGTGTCATTTTCATCGTACTGATTATTTCGTAGTAATCTACCAACTGAGGGAATTGTTGGCGTTTTTTTGCGGCCGAGTTTCTTCGGGATGACTGTTTAATGTCGTTATAAGTGATATGTGGACAAATAATGTTTATAATCTAGAATACAAATATAAAATGGATGAAAAGTCTAACGTTGTTGTTTAATAAATGAATAAACATTGTTAATGTTGGGAAATTGTAAGAGGAAGCAAGCATTAGAGGATGTGCTGTTATAGGAAAATAATCCACTTTGGACTGATAACAGTAGCATGCATTATTTTCCCATAACAAAGTGTATTACTGCTTATGTAAAATATGTGAAAGGATTAGATATAACACTTATGCTAGTCATAATGGACCATATATGTTGACTGACCTGACTAGAGCACTAAGGTCAGGAAAGAGCATTAATAGAAACTTGTTTTATGATTGTATTTAGTCAGACGCATACACAGACTGCGGTAATGAAAAATAATAATAATTTAAAAAAAGATGACAGTGACAATAACCTAAAAAGGTATTGTATGTAATTACGGTCGACATGTACAAAGCAGTCTGTATAATTCTCTCAAGCATGAAACCTCATACTGTTCAGTTAGATGAAAGTTATTATTATGGGATGTACGGGTTTATTCTTCTCAGTGTAAGAGTGTTATGGTTGCTTAGCATTAATAACAACAGCATGTTCTGTCTCCTTTCTGCAGTGAGTCTACAGGCCGTGTGTGTGTCGTAAAGGTCACATCATGTTCGTTCATGCATGGACTTCTCCCAGAAGAGAAGTGCGCACGTCTCTCCCGAAAGAGAAGTGAATCAGCGAACGGGCGGACACTAGGTCCGATTGTTTTACAAAACGGACATGCACTTTAGGTACAAAACGCTTACAATGGTCTAATCCGGACCATAAACACAAGAATGAGGAGAGTTCCCATGTCAGCAGACACAAAAAACACAGACAGACAGTAGACAGACAAGCAGACAGCGGTACTACAACTACGCCACAATTTTTTTGCTATATAAATAAATGACAACAAATCACACCTTTAGGGTGTGCAGTTGTAATGACTGATTAATGTTTGTTATAGCAATCCCATACTGTAGATGTTCTACTGATCCACACAATCTCTTTAGATGTTATTGCAATACAGTTTGAAAGTTTATATATCTTTATTTATCTCCTAGTAATATTAATGAAATAAAAAAATGGAGCCTTAAAAGGAAAAATGGAGCTTTGACCATGCTTTGAGATCCACCTTCTAGTAAGAAAAGGATAGGACATTCCATAATTTTACTTTTTTTTTGTTTATTCTAGTAGATTCATAACATGGGTCATTTTTAACACTTTTATTTCACGGTGGTCAAAATGACCTGAGCATCATGTCTGTAATATCGAAAAGTCAAAACGTTTGAACATACAGTAGCTGAGCAAGGACATGTTCATGTAAAGTGTTGCCCCTTTTTATTGTATTCAGAAGACGATTACCCAAAAAAAAAGAAGTCTGATCACTGAAAACTGAAAAGTAGATCATTAAGATTTGAGGTAGAATTCCAAAAGTGGAAGTAAGTACTAAAAATTTGAACAGATTACCAAACATTTCTGTTGATTACTAAAATACAAAAGCAAGTACATTACAAAAAGAAGCTGAATGCAAAATATTGCTAAAGTCGATTGCTAAAAATGCATCTTGATTTGTAAACTTTGTAGCTAATTCCTAAAAGTTGAGGTTGATTAATAAAATCTGTAGTGGATTACTGAAATTTTCAAAAAAGATTAGAAATGTTGAAGTAGATTACTCACCATTGAAGTTTATAACTTAAATATATTTTGATTAGGTTGCGTACAGTGCTACAATTACTGAAAGTTAAAGTGGATTATTAACATTTGTAGAAGATTACTGAAAATGTAACTGTTTGGTTGTAAATGTAAATAATTTCTGATCATTTAAGTGGAGTAAGAAATATTTAAGTCTGCATTTTACATTTAAAAAACTGTTGTGGTGATGTAAAAAATTTTATATATATATATATATTCAGTTTAAATCTGGAACTCTTAATGGTTCTTCGGTTCTATCTTTGAAGGAAGTGTTATGTACTGGAGAACCCTACAACAAAGTGTTTTTCTATCAGAAAGGTTTCCCGGAAGAACTCTTTTTAGCGGATAAGAACCCACGATTATACAAATAACCCCCCTAAGAGTCTAGTTTTGATTTGTTTAATTTGTTTTATATTCGTCCTTCATTGTGGAAGATAATTATCCAGTTATACTAATTATCCAAGGAACCCTTAAAGAAGAACCTTTTTTTTTCTAAGAGTGTATGTATTAATATTAATTGGGGGAGTATGTGGTCCAAATTCCAGATCATTGGTGAATATTTTCTTCTCAATACCAACAACACGTGAGTTGTCAGGTACTTGGTATGCTCCTAGAGAAAAGGGTTCTTCAAGGGTTCTTTAAAGGTTCATTGGATAATTAATGAACTATTTATACCTCTACATTTTATATGGCTTTAAATAGAAGTTCAAAGTTCAAAAAGGAAAGTAAACACAAGTAGGCGTGTTCAAACAAAAATGCTTTGAAGCATTGCTCTACGTCTCGGAAGAATTTCATATATACATCTTACCATAACATAATGGTTTCTGTTAGTATGTTATGTGTAATGGTCTGACAGTAGTAGTGGACCACATGTGTAGCTATTTGCGTACAAACCCATGTGTGTGTGTGTGTGTGTGTGTGTGTGTGTCACAATGTGCTCTTGACGGTCTCAGTGTAGCTATTTTCAGAGATGACCTATGCAAGTTATGTCAAGTTAGCTTTGATGTCTTTTTAGAGGCTGCAAAAGCAGTGCAAACCTCATCCGGCCTTAAACAACACAAATACACATGCCTTCAAGGCCATATGCTGCTTTTTTTTTGTTAAAAGAGGAAGCCAATATGTGTCTTTGTAGAACCATACACATTCGTGACAGGAAATGTCACGATTTAAAGACCTGCACCTTTATACTTCTTGATTTTTTTTTTCCAGTCTAACCACTGGAAATTTCCCATAATCCCCTGGGTTCAAAAGAGCAGACATGACCCAATGATGAATAAGTTAATGTTTATAGTCTGAGGTGCAGCTATTCAGGTTTGTGCATGTGTGTGTGATGAAATGTGTGGGGGGTGGGTACACATGCAAAAGTACTTACCAGATTTAATAAGTCAAACCATGTAAATGTTAAATCTGCCTGAATTATCATTAAATATCATGTTTTGAACGTGCTCGTTCTAATACGCTATCGTTTCCATAGTAACAGCTCGCTCACAGGGACTTCTGTAGTGGATCCGCCACATAATCCATAATCTAAATAATAAACGGTAATAATAAACATAATCTAAATAATATATATATATATATATATCTCGATGGAGTCTCCAGTATCAGCTCCGTGAAATCTGTAACTTCACGTTTTCAGGAAGGTCTTCAGGACAGAGGTGTTTTAAATCACAAGCTTTACCTGTAACTCTGATACTTTTAAAACATTCCTTCCCTGTGTCATCATCACTCGTCAATTAAAGGTAGTCCTACCCCTGATTCTAAACAAAGTTAGTCACATATAAGTCGTAGACGACTAAATCGTAGCGTATTGTATCGTGTTTGCAGTTAAATTGGGACATAATCTGATGTAATTATCGAAATCCTTTTAAATGATGCCTAAATCTAAGGGTTACACCCCTGCTTTCTATAAGCTGCATCAGTATGAATAGCAGAAACATTATAACTGGAGTTTATATAATTGTTTTTTTTTGTCTGTACTAGTGTACTTAACTAGCTATTTAGTTCGTCATACTTTGTTACGTTACTTTAGCTACCATCTTTTTAGCCAGTAGATTTCCAGGAAATCAAAAAAATTCTGGCTGGGCAGCACTTTTTCTAAATTTGCTTGGAGTTAACATCACTCTGAATTTCTTTATTGCTATATTTTATTTTAAAGATCTTGCTTAAATATAATGTTACATTTAAAAAATAAATAAATAATTATATATATATATATATATATATATATATATATATATATATATATATATATATATATATAAAACAGTACATGAATAATCATGCACTAATACCTGAATTAATACTTACTTAAACATGAACTAATGATGAGTTAAGGCATGCACTAATCACGAACGAATGTAGAGCTAACCTTTTCTATGATGTGAGTCTTATCAAACGTGAATAAAATGAAACATTTCATATTGTTTATATGATTTGCCGTATGCAGCTGCGTACACAAACCTCATTGGATGGCGCTTAATTACTTTCCTAATTTACATTCATCCTGCTTATCGAACGTAGACAGACGCACTAATACTGCACCAATCGTTTGATCTCAACACGTCTCCATCCGTCTCTCTCTGGGACAGGACACACGTACTGTACATGCAGTAACACGTTTTAGTTAAACAGATGGAGGTACGCTAGCTGCGCTAATCAAATGCTTATTGTGATGGCTTGGTGCAGCTATTAAATGAAGATACTCTGTCAGGGGCAGTGTTTCAGCACAGTCGTTGTGTTCTAAGGGAGCTGTAATTGATGTAACAGTGAGGTGTATTTCACTAACCTAGGATAAATATCGCTAACTTCGATTCACCGCTTAGTGTAATCAATTACGCTAACACCAGGTAGTTATTTTCCAGTTTGTAAATTTAACAGATTACCCACTTTACCTTACAAATGTTCTTAATTAGTTTGAAAGGTTTCCAGTTAGACTTTGCAAAAGTCCCTTAACCTATATTAGCGTTAACTAGGCTGATACATATCGCTAACCTAGATTTTCCAATTAGCCTAATCAGTTTTTCCAACCTCAATTTTCCCAGCTAGTCTGACAAAAAACGTCACTCAGATTGTCCAATTTATCTGAAAAATATATTTCCTAAGCTCAATTTCACAGCTAGCATGATTAGTGTCCTACATTTTCCCACTTAACCTTATAAAGTTCACTGACCTAAATTAGCTTTAAGTCAGACTTTACTAATCTGATAAATTTCACCAGCCTAGATTTCCGTTAGCCTAGTCGTTTGTGCTAATCTCAAGTTTCCGGTTATTCTGAAGAATTGCACTTAGACTTTCCACTTTAACTGAGAAACTTTCATAGCTATTCATAACCACAATTTCATAGCAAGCCTGATAAATCATGCTAATCTAGATTAGCCAGTTAACCCAATAAAGTTCACTAATCTAGACTGTTCTCAGTCACAGTATATATTGACATACTGTATATAGCATGGCAAAATAGCAATTCCAGCACACTGGGACACAGAATAATAAATAAATTGTTATGTGGTAAGGAGATACCGTGAAATTGGGTCAGATGGTTATCACGCCACGATTTTATCAGACCATTTCTACCGCTCCTACATCCGTATACACAAACGCTCGCTCTCACCGTTCTCCATGAACTCGGTGACGATGTAGATGGGTTCCTGAGTGACCACAGCGAAGAGGCGTACGAGTCGTGCGTGCTGCAGGTTCTTCATCAGGTTAGCCTCGGCCAGGAAGGCGTCGATGGACATGGTGCCATGTTTCAGACTCTTAATGGCCACTCTCCGGTTATTATTGTACAAACCTGGATGGGTAGATAGAAGTAAAGTCAATATATCTGTCTGAAATAATACAACAATTACATATATCAAGACGCCAGGATTACAGCCAGGTCGAATCGTGAAAGATTGAGGTACAGAAACAGATATTTAGAATAAATAAAGATTGTAATGCAGTCTGATTGAATTTTCTGATAGCAGTGAACACACAAAGCTCACCGGTGTGACTCCAAGAACTGGCTTTTATGTGCTGTGTAGCGATTACGCTAACTTCCACTGTCCATTGGAACATAAGCTAGGAGTGAATAAATCTCTACACCACCCAGCTGAGAACCACAACTGTGCTGACTACCAGGAAAAGCAAATGAGGTGACCGAGGGGATAAAAACTTATTCAAGCAGTTTCATGAATGAAATAAATTATTGAGTATAATGTGGCATTTAACGCCGTCCTTTTCAAATAATACGAAGTTGTCAACAGTTGTGTATGGAGGGGGTTTTTTTTGTGTGTGTGTGTGTGTGTGTGTGTGTGGTTTTTTGGATTTTAATAATTAAACGATTCGATATATAATGAAATAATTCAATAATGAAATATATATATATATTTAAATGTAGCAATAAATAAATAATACTGGGGGCATAAATAATCAAACCTGGCAGAAAACGTCTCAAATTTTGTTTGCTACGACGCGCAGCATTAAATATGTTTCATGATTATGTTGAGATTCCCTGGTTTTAGTTGATCTGATAAACTATATAGTTGATCTGATAAACTAGGTTTCCCAGCAAACCAGATAGTGTGAGATAAAAACAGATAGTGTGAGCCGAAATCTAAGGATGAATTGTATTTAGGGACATTCCTATCATGCACAACTGACTTTTAGGATTAAAGAAATCCCGCTATTCAGAAAAGAAGCCCTCTGGTTTCCCAGGAATGTCAATGCCTTATTCAGTGGTATTGTAGCATCAGAGGAGATTTACTCTAATTACTCAGTGCTCAAGTTAAGGCATGTTTCTTCACATCTGTCGCTTAGTCATTCGATTCAAAAGGAGACTGAGAATCAAGTTGATTCCTGACCAGTATCGACAAATTCACAAAGGCGTTTAAACAAACACACAAGAACACCCAGAGACAGGGCGGTCCGCCAACGGACGGATTTCTATATCATGCGAATATCGGATTTATTATGTTCACAACGTGTTCGGTCATCAGTGTTTGGCAAAGCGGCACCACTGAACGCAGCCCAACCTTGAACAGCGGGTCTCTATGAAATTTAAACCCGAGCCTGTTTGTGGTGTCTGCACCTGCCGGGAGCGTTACAGGGACTTGGACATCAATGGAAGTAAACATGATAAGACTGGAATGGTGTCAGTAAGAAGAATTACAATTTCCAGTCCAAAGGTGCAATAGTCCATTTTTTTTTTTAGCAAGTGGAAATATCTTGAATATTTCATATTTATCAAGTATTTCTTATAAGGATGTAAACCAAATATCAGATTATTAAACTTATGTCAAGTCAATTGTTCTCATTTCAACCTTGAAATAGTCTTGCTCTATTGGCAGATAAATTTAGCAAATTTTAAACATTTATTTATTTATTTATTTATTTATTTATTTATTTTATTTTTTTTTTTTTAGAAAGAAGCAAAAATGATCTGGCAATAGAATAAGAAAACTACATGCTTGGAATGAGTAATAACGTCCAGAAATAAGTTTAATGGTCTTATGTTTGGTTTCTTGTAATCTTCTAATAGAAATATAAAGAAATACTAGATAAATCCGAGTATATTCAAGATATTTCCACGTTGTTTCCACTTCCACTTCGTTTTGCAGTGCACACATATATTATGTGGATGAGTTCTTTTCATAAGTCTTTTTGTAGACACACCCCCACACAACCCCCCCACCCCCCACCCGCCCCCCTAGACACTGAAATAACTGTATCCAAGATGGAGAACTTTATTACTGGTAAAGTTCTGGAAGTAACGGCGTGGGTCCTGGATGCAATTTAAATGCGATTTGTGTAAAAGCATTGAAATTTTTTAATAGCAAGCTTTACGTCAAAAATAAAAGAAATCACGTGGATACATTTTTATCACGTAGAGAGCTAGGTAAGGTAATGCTTTGGATGAACCACCTCTATAGAAATGTATGTCATTCTAGCTAAGCCCTGTGTACCTAATGATGCTAACTAGCTGGTAGCGATGGTCAGCCGAGAAGCTCGTTACACACGCGAATGAAAACAGGACGGCGAAGGGGTTCATTTTGTGGACGTTCCACAACATTAAATGTAACTATAAACAGATAAAAAGTACAGCGTGTTTTTCTTTAATAAATAACAATCGTAATCATTGGTGTGGTGTAAGAAGAATAAAACATTTAGGATAGTCCTGATTTTGCGCTAGGCCGTATTATATAGCCTGGATGAATGAAACAGAAGAGTGAAAGACACAAAATGGTGGTTCATGGTTTTGTTTTTGTTTTTGTTTTTTACACAGTTAATACTGACCCATCCAGACTTCTCCAAACTGTCCCTGTCCCAATCGCCTCTCCAGCTTGAGCGACTCACGTGAAATCTCCCACTCGTCCTGCCACCACGGCTTCTGTGGCATTCGCGTCTGACATGGTTTCACCAGACGTGTGCACAAGCCGTCTGAATCTCCTGCACAGGGAACGAGAGAGAGAAAGAGACAGACAGAGAGAAAGAGAGAGAGAGAGAGAGAGAGAACAATACCTGGGGTTGAACAAAAAGATCTCTTTGATCAGAAAGGAAATGATACACGGGTTTCTGCATACAAGTTTAAGCCACACGCTGACGGAAACCAAGCAAATTGTTTCAGGTCTTTGATGCCTTGTAGCTCATCTAGCTCGAGCTGCACCATTTATTCCATTATACACGTGTATAAAGGGGTGCGGGTTTGAAAACGTAGCCCCCCTACTCCAGCACACTCTGACTTAAAAAAATACACGTTTCACGGTTTCTGTCTACAACAGTTATTATTTCCTTTCATGTGCGAGAGCAAGAACAATACGAGAAGCTCAAAGCTCTCGTTTAGGGAGTGTGTATCTAATCATAGTGTGTTTAGATGATTTAACGTGTTTTTGTGTCTCGCTTAAAGCTAGCTTTGATACAGTGTGCATCACTTAAAACAGTCAGATGGCTCTCTTTAAAATAGCACATGAGATTAACGAGGAGTTTCTTCTAGCTGCATATTCCAGCATAGGGGTTGCTAGCTTAATGTTCTTAACCTACACAGATATGTGCTGTTATAGGAAAGTAATCAGTTTACCACCCCAAAGTTGATTGTTTTCCTATAACAGCACAACTTCTCGTGTTACTATGAAACCACAAAGCATGAACCCGTCTGTCCTGAAGATCCATCCATCCGTTAATTTCCTAGAGACTATCCCTGGAGACTCGAGGGCCACCCTGGATGGGGTGCCAACTCATCACAGGGAACAATCACACACACTGCGGACAATTTGGAAATGGCAATCAGCCCACGACGCATGTTTTTGGACTGGAAGTGGAAACCGGAGTACCCTGAGGAAACCCCGGAAGCACGGGGAGAACATGCGCACACAGGGCGGAAGCGGGAATCGAACCCCCGACCCTGGAGGCACGAGGCGAACGTGCTAACCCTTAAGCCGCTCTCCCCCCTTGTCCTGACGATTTACAGTTTAAAGCTACAAAGTGCTGACACTGGAGACTCATTCAACAAATGTAACGCCCACACCGTTGACTTGAGGGTCTTTATATTTGAATAACCTTTCGACCGTTTGACATCGGCTTCACGCAGAGGGCACGTGTCTCGTGGGCGTGTCGTAGCGTAGGACGAGCTACAGTTGAACATCAGCCTTAACCATGAGTCAGTGTACCGAACATCTGGAGGGTTTCGTGTTTGGCGTACGTACGGGAGTAATGTTTGACCAACTCGGACAGGCAGGTGAAGGAGATCTTGCTGGTGATGTAGAAGCCGCCGGCGTCCAGGTTGCGGATTCTGTAGTGCTTGATGATGTCGCCTTGGTTGTGATCCAGATCTCGCAGAGAGAGAGAGAAGCTGCCTGTGAAGCAGAAGAATATTCATGCTCTTAGACTCCACTGCCACTGGTTTATTTCGAACTGTTGTATTCAAGCTTGTTTAACAGGATGTCGTGTTCACACCCTTTTTTTTTTTTTTTTTCATATTTGCGACACATGTACACTCCCAGTATAGTCATCACTAACTTTAAGTGACTGACACCTCAAACTGATTTTAGATTAGATGGCTTGTTTATTCTGCACTAGTTCTCCGAGCAAGTGAACTAAGATTACGTCAGTTGTATTATTTATTCTCAACAGCGCTGTTGAATGCTTGAGTCTGATTGGTCAGAAATGAATCAGTGCTGATTCATTTCATATAACAGCAGCTCCGATTATAACGTGCAGCTGAAAATCACAGGTTTATATTAACGCGCTCGTTCTAATATGTTATCGTCTCTATAGTAACGGTCCGTTCACAGGGACGGGTATGACGGGCGCGCCGCATAAACAGATTAAAAAGCATCGTTTTTAATTGTAGTTGTTACGGAGAACTTTTCGGAAAACCATCGATTACGGAATGGTAATGGTAGCTACGTTTCCGTCCTAGCTGTGGATTTAACTTTTTCGGAATATCGCATAAAACAATTCGCAAATAAAGCACCGTTTCCATCCCATGCTTTCAAGGAAACCGGCGCGTCTCGCTCTCTGCCGTTTGAAATTTTCTGAGCCAATTATCCAGTCACGTGAGTCGTTGAGGCCAAGCCATGTGACTTTTTTTTTGATGCGCATCGAGGAATTGATTCGGTAAACGTGCTCCCGTCGTAGTTTGTGCGTTTAATGTCTTCTTATCGAATAAAAAAAAAAATTATAACAATTGAGCGCATTTTCACATCTTCTTTTTTTTTTCTTTTTTTTTTACGCGATATCCCAAAATTCGCAACAAATAAAACAATGCTTCATCGCACTGCAGCACTGTTGATTAGTTTCCTACAGCAAGCATAGTTAGCGAGCTCGATCCTTTTAGGAAAACTAACGGGGCGATGTCATATGATCAGTCATGTGGCTGATCACAGTTTAATTTAAAGCTCCGCCCTTGCTGCTGTTTTGTGTTATTATTATTATTATTATTATTATTGTTATTATTATTATTATTATTATTATTATTATTATTACAGCAAGTAAAATACCATTTTTTCAGCCTTATTTTAGTAAAGAATGATGGAATCTGTTTGAAGAAAATCTCGGTAGTGGATTCAGACTTAGATCTTAATAAAGTCTAATTACAAACGTTCCTTTCATTTGACCATACTCGCTATTTATTCATTATAATATTGGTTTTATTAAATTTTGCTATCGCAAGCATAGCTCAGACTTGACTCAGTTATGACATTTACTCCGTTGCGTATTTGCTTCAAAAATACGTCATAAAAATACGTCGCAGCATCAGAACCCGGGTCTGCCGGTTTAAGCGCTTCCTCCTCGTCCCATTAAATGTCACCGTTCGTTTATTTCACCGATGGCTTCGGGAGGAAGTGTGTCGTGTTTGATGTGATTGTCGTTGTTTTTGTTCCTCTCATTACCTGGTGTGGTCTCACTCTCTCTGATCAGGAACGAGCCCTGCGTGTTGCCGGGGGCCAGCAGGTGCCTCATGGCATCGTTTCTGGAGAGATCCTTAAAAAACCAGCTGGAACAACAACAACAACAACAAAATAAATAAATCAATAACCACACAATCATATCTCGAGCTAGAGGAAACTCTGTATATTTATTGTACTCTCCGCATATTTTCCTTCCTCCTACACACATGAAACTGAACTGGTGTGAAATCTTTATAATCAGCGAGGGAGGCCTTGTGGCGCTGCTGACATTTAGGGGGTATTTCAGAGGGATTTCCTCACTCGCCCCTGCGTTCACATACACATTTCTGTCCTCGTCTGGACGTGCATCGTCGTATAACTAACGCCAAAAATGACATTACTGAACCTTTGTGATTTCATTTAACAATCTCATGTGGATACTGTAGACTTGTACCTCCTGCTGTAATCATAAACACTCTCCTGCTGCTCGTCCCAGGCTTCTCGTTCACGATACGACACACTCGGGACGGCTCGTCTTCACGCTCCTACACCTGTGCAGTGTAATGACTCAATCACACTATCACCCAGGGTTCCCCTATGAGTCGGTTTCCTCTCAAGTGTTCTTCCTCGTGTCCTCTCTATCACCTCTGCCTTGTTCATTCAGGGATCTAAAGCTACACCTGGACTGCTGTCAATCTTCTGTCGGACCTCGGTTATCAAACGGGATACGGACTGATGTAGACGTAAAATTGCTCGTAGAAGCTTTTACACAAGCAATCCAGTAAGGCTGAATATTCTGTCATGTTCTTATTAGTAAATATCTACTATAATTAGATGAGCTTTAACATTATTGGTGATTGTTATAGCTTTTGTATTCGTTTGAGTGCAAACATTTGTATAACCTTAGGATAACATATAAAATATACATATATATATATTCTTTTGAAAGGACAATGCATTTAGTTTCAGTAGGAAAATCTAAATGATATCGGTTCTAATGTCTGAACGTGATTTAAGTATATTCTTTAATAACTTGTTTGCCTTCTTTATAACCGCTTCCAGTGTCGTTCGCTTCTCCTGGACAGCTTTTTGGACCCTTCCCCCATCTGCTAGAAGAATTTCTGAGCAGTTCTCCTAAAGTTTGTATGTGGTTGTGTGTTTGTGATTAACTTTATAGACGAAGTAGTATTTGAAACCACAGAGACAATATTCAGGATGAATGTGATAAGCATGAGTTTGTACAGTTAGCACCAAACGAGGTTTAAAGTTGATACGCTGAGACGCTGTGTGATCTGTTGTGGTGGCGGTGTTTTGTTCTCACTCAGCTCGAGCGCATGCCTTTTTGCACACAATAGCTGTTGGATGCATGTCTGAATGTATGTGTTTTGCATGTGTGTGTGTGTGTGTGTGTGTGTGTGTGTGTGAGAGAGAGAGAGAGAGATAGACGTACGGTTCTGTCTCCATGCTGTTGAGTTTGGCTACAAAGTTGCGTGGCACGTAACCCCTCTGTCCCGTCGACAGAGACTCGGCCATGTACCATTCAGGATCATCACTGAGACAAAAAAAAAGAAACATTTTTAATGACATTTTCATATTTAATGTTAATACATTTGACTTCACAGCTAGTCACGTAATTATAACAATATATCAAATATTACAATAGTGTAGAGCAGGTAAAGTCTTCATGATTAGAATAAATACACTGCAGTGTGATGCACAGTTTCCAGAGAAACAGGATGCCTCCGGAAGAATAGCGATTAATCATCTGTTTAAGCAAAGTTTGGCAAATGTAATGTTAATGGAAACAATTAATATTAGTTAACAGTAATTACTAGCTTACAGCCACGTTTTTACGAACGATCTGTAATTGACCTCTGCAGTAAATTTCCTATAAAGGTAGAAAACGTGTTCAACGCTGCAATGTCTACTAATGTTATTACTAATAGTATTATTTTTATATCATTTTTGGCAAAAGTTACCCGTACCAAAACAATATTTTAAAAGATATATATATATATATATATATATATATAAAAGCACACACATTATATATATATATATATATATATATATATATATATATATATATATATATATATATATATATATATATATATATATATATATATATATAAAGCATTAAATGTTACCCATACAAAAATAAGACATTAGTATGTAGGCCACCTATAAGCACCAAATATTACCCATAAAAATGATTTATGTTTATAATAATGTATTTATTATTTAAATATCGAATGCTATTAACATTGCAAAACCCATTAAATTAATGACATTAAACTATTAAGATTATTAATAGAATGATTAAATTATTAAACGTGAGGCAGAAGTGAGCTTCATGGCTCAAATCACCCACAAATTATTTAAATAGGTAGTCTTCAACAATACAAAATTATATATATATATATATATATATATATATATATATATATATATATATATATATATATATATATATATATATATATATATATCTTTGTGTCTGTGTCTAGTAAGTAAAATTATTGTGTGTATATATGTATACAATCCTGCCACAAAAGTCCTAAAATATGCTACAAAATGTATAAAAAAATTTTTAAAAACATATGAGAGGGAAACTGCCAGCCATGTTATTAGGAACACCTGTTCCTCTGCTCTGTCATGCAATTATCTAAGCGTTTGATCACGTCGCAGCAGCACAACGTATAAAAACCTTTCGAGAGCCTCAGTTCAAGTTCATATCAAACCCCAGAATGGTGAAAAAAGTCATCTTTCACCGTGGTATTGTTGTAGGTGTCAGTTTAAGTATTTCAGAAACTGCTGCATCGTCTGGAATTTTCACAAAAAACTCTAGAGATCACACAGATTGGTGCGCAGACGGAAAGATCGACGTCTTGCTTATGAGAGAGGGTCAGAGGAGAACAGCCAGCTGACAGGAAGACTACGGTGACTCAAAATCCACTCTGTTCAACCGTGCCGAGGAGAAAAGCATCTCAACACGCCGAAACATAAGACAGCACGTCGGGTTCCACTCCTGTCAGCCAAGAACAGGAACAGGAAGTCCATCGGGCATGCCAAGACAATTTCTTTCCCCTCATGTGAAAAATGTTTGATGTGGAAATTAACCGACGCTTATGACATGACGTGCCCTGCCGCCACCTGATATTCCGACTGGATAAGCACATGGATGATCAGGGGTACATGTGTTCCTATTAAAGTGGCCAGTGAGCATACAAATGGATGTGAAACAGTGTGAGGTATCTTTCGTCATATACTGGAAACAATAATGTCAGACTATAATCTGATAATAATATCATACCAGGAGTTTATCACCGCGAGCGCTTATCTTAACACAATGAAATAATCATTCCATAGATACTGATCTAGCACTTCTCTATGCAAAGAAGAAGAAACAGATCAATGGCAGATTTCTTCCTCTTTGTTTCGAAACACAACGAGCTTTCCACTTCCCCCATACAGAGCGTATTAATCTCTTACTCGCCAGTGATCTTCATCTTCTCGCCTTTCTCGAAGCCCAGGTCGTCAGCGTGGCACGGTTTATACGTGTACTTCGCCACCACCAAGTTATCTGGAACGCACAACCATTAGAAATAAGAAACAATGTTTCACAAACAATTATCTTCGCCAGTACAAGTCAAAGCGTGTCTGAATTTTATTTTGTCTCCTTAGTCTTTATGTTTTGTTTAGTCTTTTAGAGTTTATCTGGGATATATGACTCATTATTAAGCACGAATTGATCACCAGTTATATGATATATAAGGAATAAAACACTCCGTTTCACGCTGTTACAGGAAAATAATCAACAACGGTATGGTGCGATGAGGCGGAGTTACTGTTACCACCGCAAAACTGATTATTTTCCTATTACAGCATGCTTCAAGGTGTTTTATTCCTCTTAAACAGCAGCGATTGGCCGGCGATTAGGTTATTTATTTATTAAACAACCACACGCCGTGCTTTTTTTTTTATCCGTTTAGAGTTACACGTAAGGTTGTGGAAGGACTGAAGATATAAACAGTTGTTTCCTCGCCAGCTTTTCTTTTATTTTCTCCACCTTGACATTAAATAAGATTTTTTATTTTTAAAATCTGAGCTTTGTCAACATAAATAAGAGATCACAACTTGCAAAAAACTTTGCTGTTACTATAGTAACGATAACGTCTTAGAGCGAGCGCATTAATAATAATAATATACTGTCACAGCTGCTGTTATAGAAAATGAATCACAACACCTTCTGGCCAATCAGGATCCAGGATTCAACAGCGCTGTGGCGTAATGAAAAATAATCAGGAATAGTAATATATATATATATTTAGATTTAGATTCTGTGTTGTGCCTAAAATGTCTAATCTGCGGGAAAGAGTTGTCATTTTAATAAGGTGTGTGCTGATAGTCAGTTATACAACAGATCCCACTGCTCAGCACCTGATGTTGTTAAGGTGAACATCTCACCTGGTAATGGTGACATCGGAGGGACCGGGTAGTCTTGGCCATGGTTGATCGGGAGCTTTTCATTCTGAAAATAAATTTTAAAAAACAGAAGAGAGATAATAGAAGAGGAAATAACACACCAACGTATTTCTGCGTGTTTTCCTTCTGGTTCTTTTTGCCAGAAGAAATCTGAGAAGCGTATAAGAGCCCCGCCCCTCACCTTTAACCTTTCTTTTTCTGATGTCGAATGTGTGAGATTTGTCGATTCCCATTACAAAAAAAATCTAAGTTATTCCCGGACATGCGACCTAGGAGTGTTATTTAAGGAATAAAACATGAAGATGTAGGGAAGTATTCCACAACGAGGTGCTGTGATGTGATACACAAAGCTTATCAATTTCCTACAATGAATGAACATTTTATTCATTCAAATTTGACAAATTTGTTTTAATTGAAGAACTACACGTAATTCTTTTCATCCTTTCATTTGTAACGTTGTGGAACGTCCGCCAAATGAGTCGGTTCCTGTTCTCGCTTATCAACCTCCTAATCTTGAAAACCCAGCTTATCGTGTTACTGAGAAATCGTAAAGCGTAAAAAAACCCCTCTTCAGTCCTGAAGGTATCCTCTGACTGTTACAAAAGTGCTGACACTTCTATACTACTTCTAGACTCCTTCTATAAATGTGAACTAAACATCTCCCTAAAGAAAATTCAGCATATCAACAATTACACGCTAACATGGCTAACATGGAATAGAGGGTTATACTGTAGCTAGCAGTTTAGCATCATGGATGTTGTTTACATTACATTTTTATTTGGATAGCACTTTTAACGACGGAGATTGTCACATCGCAGCTTTACAGAATGATATCAGTTCCGGGTATACATTTTAAACGTAGAAATGTATCCCTAATGTGCGAGCCCAAGGCGACGGCGGTGAGGAGGAAACGTTGAGAGACACCAGATTCAAAAGGGGAACCCGTCCTCATCCGGGTGACCCCGGATTATCAATGTTTCCCTTCTATAAATGCGTGCTACATAGAGAAAAAGTGCAATTGTGTAACCAGGAAGTTCCTGGTTTCTAAGCGGTACCATCCACAGTAATCTCATCATGTGATGAGAACACAGAACAACTGTAGCTCCATCTTGAAGATACAGTTATACATTTATTTATTTGTTTGTTTATTAATTCATGAGTTTTATTGTCAGAAGGCACCTCCGGGGTTGGGGGTTCAATTCCCGTCTCCGCCCCCCTTGTGCACGGAGTCCGTACGTTCTCGCCATGCTTTCGGGGTTTCCTCCGGGTGCTCCGGTTTCCTCCACTAGTCCAAAGACATGTGCTGTAGGCTGATTGGCATGTCCAAATTGTCTGAGTCAAATTGGGAGTGTGTGAATGTGTGTGATTGTGCCCTGCGATGGATTGTCACCCCGTCCAGGGTGTCCCCCGCCTTGTCCCCCGAGTCCCCTGGAACAGGCTCCAGGCTGCACGTGTATGATAAGTGCTTTGGAAAATGAATGGATGGAGTTTGGTGTTTCTCCACACCAAGATGAGACTCACGTAGGGGGCGTGGCCTAAAAATCTAAAACAACAAGTCTGTGATGATTTACACACACAGATTGTACAATATATGCTACATTTCACAGCTATAAACTTCCCTGGCTTGTTTTACACTCAAACATGTCTTAACTACGTTCGGGGCGGGGAGAAGGAGGAAATCATGGTGTTCATTTCACTTTTGGCTTTACAGGATTACAAACTCAGCTGTAACCGCCAGAAGGAACGCATTGTGTGAAACTGAAACGGATGTAATATGCTTCATCTTCACTTTGTGTGTTTGTGTGTGATGTATCAGCTTTTCAACAACATTAAACTTCTTGATATGGAGACTTTTATATTTTTTATCAAGTTTTCATGTGGTATATTGTTCCAGTAACTATGAAACTGCCAGCTCAGACTATGATTTTTCATCCTTGATTCACCGATTGTTTATCAGTACTGATACAAAGAGTGTAAGGATTCAAACAAGCCTTAACCCAATCGTTTCAAACGCAGGAATTTCCCTAAAAGTGCTCTGGCATGTCTCTCTCGCTAAGATGGCTTTAGAGAAGGCAGCAAATCAAATATGCTTCACTCGGCCCCTCCTTCGCTCGATCTTGTATCTTCATCTCACCACTAAGCGTTCTTCGCCCCTCTTCCGCTCGTCTGTAACGCCACTTCTGCAGCCTGAGCGTTCTTCGTTCTCTCCACGACGAGACCACAGAGCCGTGAGGTACGTCAGCATCCGCTCTATACGTCTACACGCTCCTGTCCTGAGGCCTCACACGACGCCGACAACGATGGATCACACGCGCGTTCTGTTTCTATCGTGCAGCTATCGTATAGCAACTAGTCTTGAGGAATAAAACGCTCTGGGTCATGCTGATGAAGTGGCGTTACTGTTACTGGCGTAAAATATTTTTTTATTCCTCTTACACCACAGCATTTTGACAACAGTTTCCTTTCTTTACCGAGTAAAGAACGACGTACTTTATATCCGATTACAGTTACATTTAATGTTGAAGAGCGCAGACGTCCGCAAAACAAGACGAGATGTCAGAAGAGACGTACTTAAAGTTACAGTTTTACCTCTGACTGACACTGGACACTCCTTCCATACGTAAATAAACGCCTAATTTCCTTACAGAAAACGTCACCGTGTCAATGATTACTCATGTTTAATGACGCTCTTGCCGTGGCGTGTCTGCCGTACACGTCCCTGCGAACGATAGAAACGATAACGTATCAGAACGTGCGAAATAAACCTGCGATTTGCAGCTGCACTACTGCCAGAGCTTAATCGATACCTTCGTTAGACTATCTTCTACCTGTAATCTTCAGTAAATAAAGAAAACTCAGTAGACATTTGGGAACGCCATTATCCTCCTCGATTTCGTTTCTACCCAAGTTCCGTGTCGATCGTGTGATTGCGGTCCTAGGATGTACGTGATGTAGCGTTAGCAAACACACCGCGCGGTGATGCAGAAAACCAGACACGCCCATACGTCACGCGTATGAGGTCACGTTTCCCAGTTTGATAAACGATACAGTGAATACGAGACAGTACAAAGCACCGTGACCGTGTCAATGATGACGTAACGCAGCGCATGACGCTACGAGTAATACACTGAAAAGCAACTCAAAGGGAGAGTGAATAATTTCACTGTTCTGATACGTACCGGAATGGGGCAGTTGCAGTGCTCGCAGATCTCATCGTCAGGGTGGTAGGAGAAGCCATCGTCCGAGTCGTAAGAGCTACAGTTTCCCATGGTCTCTGATGGAGAGACAATAACACTGTTCAAATAAAATGACATTAAAATGAGATTCAGTTGGCTTTTTATTTTTCAGATGTCAGGAGATGTTTATTTGTGGAAGGAGTCTCCAGTGTCAGCTCTCTGTAACAGTCAGAGAAAAGGCTGAGAACTCCAACCAGAAGTAATTAATTTATTATGGAGACTTTAAAAGAAAAACAACAACAAAAAAAAAAACAGCTGTAGCTCCATCTTGAAGTTACATTTGTTTATTTATTTATTTATTCATTCATGAATTTGGTGTCTCTCCACACCAGGATCAGACTCAGGTAGGGTGTGGCCTAAAGTCTAAAGCCTCGGTGGATGATTTAACACTGTTGAAATGACATTAAAATTAGATTCGGTTGCCTTTTATTTATTTAATTTTTTTTTTTAAAACTTCAGTCTGATGTCAGGAGATGTTTATTCGTGGAAGGAGTCTCCGGTGTCAGCTCTCTGTAACAGTCAGAGGTAAAGCTGTAAAGGATGAGAACTCCAACCAGAAGTAATTAATAATTGTCCATCTTGAAGCTACATTTATTTATTTATTTATTTACTTACTTTCTTATTTATTTATTCATGAGTTTGGTGTCTCTCCACACAAGGATCGGACTCAGGAAGGGGGGCGTGGCCTAAAGTCTAAAGCTTAGGTTGATGATACCATGATACTAAAATTCTCCGTTATTGTATGACTATTTCACCGAGTTAAACATGTCTCGAGGGAAGTGTGTGATGATTTACACACGCAGATTGTACAATTTCACAGCTATAAACTTCCCTGGCTAGTGTTACACTCAAACATGTCTTAACTACGTTCGGGGCGGGGAGAAGGAGGAAATCATGGTGTTCATTTCACTTTGATATAGAGACTCAGTGCGGTAAAAACCCTAAAATACTTACTAACATTAAGCACCATGTTCAGGCTCAGTGACTTAAATCCAACAGTTCAATCGTTATTTACGCTGAGAAACTTACACATTATGCAGGTGCTTACAGTGAGGTGATTTCCTGAGCTCCTCATTCAGATCATGCAAATCACCTGTGTGTAGTTCCTAGACCACCACCTTTAAACACTTCCATATATATATATATATATATATATATATATATATATATATATATATATATATATATATATATATATAATGTATAGATATATACACACATACATACACCAATACCATCTATATATTTCTACTTATTTATATATATATATATATATATATATATATATATATATATATATATATATATATATATATATATATATATAAAATTATAAAGAGTATATACAAAATATAAAGAGTAACGATTCGATTTGTTTGTTAGGATTTTAATTACATTTATACCTTGTACTTTATTATATTTATTGTATTTACTATGTTTTCTTTTCTGTAAGTCATGTTTGTAGCCATGTCTTTTTTTCCCCCTGTATCCTTTCATATATTTTATTTTAAAGCATCGTTATTGGAAAAAAGTTGCACTGCTGCATTCCATCTCTACATTAATCATGAATCGGGTAGACTCCGGGATAGACGTCTGATAGATATCGCTCAAGAAAAAGGTGCTTAAAAAAAAAAAAGTCGTGTCAATTCTGAGGAATGAAAAAAAAACAGACGCTACTCGTGTGTAAGTGAACTCTGAACATGGCCCTGTTTAACAAACTGCAACCGATGTTGTATTTTTCTTTTTAATTACCGTATTTAAATTTTTATATCAATATTTGTCACTCTTATTCTCATATATCCTCTTAGAGTGAATAAGTGATCTGGGTTAGGAACGCTGTCAGAGATTGAATCTGTGAGAAACCTCTGGG
Organism: Ictalurus punctatus; assembly: GCF_001660625.3. Lineage (NCBI taxonomy): Eukaryota > Metazoa > Chordata > Actinopteri > Siluriformes > Ictaluridae > Ictalurus > Ictalurus punctatus. The sequence continues at coordinate 29,642,768 of NC_030424.2, forward strand.
TGAGGTCAGGAAAAGCCTGACCTCCTCAAACTGGAGTGTATTCAGGGAGCGAGGGTGCACGAGGGGAGACTGAAAACACAGCCGGAGTCAGAAGTTTCCACAGAGCATGAGCGAGATACATCCCTTATCGAGTTCAGTCCCAAAATAAAAAGGATCCTGAGAGACGCGAGGTTAAATATCCGGCCTGAGAATACATGTGTGTGCGTGTGTGTGTGTGTGTGTTCGTTTTAACACGTTTCGTTACATCCTGTCACTTTCCAGAGCTGCTTTGTGTGCACATGAGATCCAAAAGTATCATTGTAGCTGTGACAAGACAAAGGAGGAAGCGAGGCTTACGAATACCAGAGACGCATTTACTAAATCAGGTTCCGTTGGTTTGGAGCTCTGTTATTACATTCCTCAGGTTTGTGTTCCCACAGACCTTTCCGTATCCCTTACACCGCTTGTGTTGCTGTTGTTGTGTTAGTTTTAGCTCTGAAAAGGTGTTGGTCCATCTGGGGTCACGCCGACACACACCGAGGTTCCTCTATCCGTTATATCATCAACAGTTTGTGTGTCCGTGTGTTATCGCGAACATATCGTTTCTAACCTCCATTTTTACGTTCCAATTTTCTTGAAATCACAAACTTTTTTATGTACTTAACAAATAGTACTGTACGTGCATCAGAGATTGAGTTTGCATCGTTAGCCTAGCTTTACCAAAGCTGTTAAGAACAGGACAAGTTGTAAATATGTTGTTTGTTTGTTTTTTGTTTGTTTGTTTTTTTTGTTGTTGTTTTTTTTAAAAAAAAGAAAGAATGAAAGAAGGAAAGAGATCCATTAACCTGGTAGTCATTTAGTTATTTATTGCTGTAAATCACCCTGAAACATATCGCCTGCCAATCGTGTGATAATCACCCCTATGAAAACTGTGAAACTATGCTAGCTAGCTAGTTCTTTGCTCTACATGTTGGTGAAATCATCTAAACAGATGATGCCTTGTCCCCAGAAAACGTTCCCAGTAATAAAGACTAGAGAGCTAACAGCTTGCTAAACATTTCCTTCTCCACCAGTTTTATGTAAACCACCAAGAAACTCTACTACCTAGCTAGCTATCTAATAACAGCTGTCTAATTGCAGTGTTTGGGGGTCATTACTACCGAAAAGAATCCAGCTGGAAGCTTCATAATGGTTAATAACTTAATATCTGGAATTGTCTCCATGAATACCATCTTAAACGTTCCATTAAAGAGTTTCTATTACACAGCACCAGCATGCAATAGGGCCTTCTTTCATGGGTAGGTGATCACAACTGGAAAAAGATTCGATTAGATCAGAGAAGGAATAAGAAACCATTAAGAACGATACGTTCCACTAAACCGCCATTACAGACCATCAGAAACACACTAGAACTCTTTATAATGATCTCTAAGGATCATCGACGATTTAAAGCAGGTGGATATTTTTTAATAAGTTGTAGATTGGATGCAAATGCAAACACGTTATGCAGTGTAGTAATAAGTAATGAATAAAACACACGGTGGCGTGCTGTTATAGGAAAATAATCAACGGCAGAGTAGTGTGATGACGTGAAGTTACTGTTAGTACCCGGGAATTTGATTATTTTCATATGACGGCATGACAACGAGTGTTTTAATCCCGGTATCGTATGGCAATTGATCAATTTATTCATTAAAGAACGGCACGTCGTAGATTTTGTCCTTTTATAGTTACATTTAATGTTGTGGAACGCCCACAAAGCAAAATATTTCTCTCCGCCATTAGAGACACTGGAGACTCCTTCCGTTAAGGTTATATACAGAAAACTAGACCACATGAGTGATTTTTTTTTTTTTACCCGTTCATGTGGAGCGACCGCCGTACTGTACAAGTCCGTGTGAATGAGCTGTTGCTATAGAAACGATAACTTATAAACCTGCGCTACTGCCAGAGCTGCTGTTATAGAAAACACGTTCTGGTCAATCACGATCTACTGTGTAATCCTTTCTGGACTGATGTGGATGCTAAGCCTGATGAAACGTGATCTCAGCTGCATACAGGCAGAGCGCTCGGAGTCCGGAGCGTAACGTTTGATCCTCTGTGGATGATTTAATGCGGTAAAGGAAACTGCAAATCCTTCGCTCGGTTGTCTGAATCAGAACTCGGGTTTTACTGTAATATGAAAAATGGAAATAAAGCAGAGTCAGCTGTGGGCGTTGATTAGGTGGAAAGGGGTGTGATTTAAAAAAAGCAAGGTGTTTCCCGAAAACATAATTATAGAAATAAATGAGTGCATTTTCCAAAACCCACCACACACAGTTTCATTTCATGTTAAACTGAAATAGTTAATACGACGTGTCCGTGTTGTGTTGGAGAGACTGGGCCTGAATGGGACTTGGAGTTAGAATTGTTAGAAGTTTCTTCATTTCGAGGTCAATAAATGTGAGAAAAGCAATGAGAACCTAATTTCAAGCTAATAAACCTTTTACATCTCCATATCTTGGGAGGAAACATAACTTCCTGTTTGTATGGACACCTGATTAGATGATTTGCATGATCTCAAGAAGAAAAATGGAGAACAAAATATTGTGCTAAAACACGGCGCTATTTAGAATTTTTTTAAACCAAAAATGAATTGATTTAACTTTTCAGCTAATTCGCTTAGTCAGTCGATTCCTGGGCTAGGAGCGAATCAGACGACAGCGCTGTAACGTGCACAATGTACATTTTTTTTATCGCAATTTATAACTGGGATTTTAAACAATAAAGTACAATGTTCTCGTAGAGGGTGTGTTAAAGGATTTCTGGCATTTGTGGGACGTAAACTCGCAACCTTCCGATCGCTAGCACATAGCCATGACGTTACACTATAAACAGGGAAATGTGTTAAAACCATTCAACAATCGTGTAAAGACCGACCTAGATCTGGGAGACTAGTGATCGCTTGCCAGATGTTGACATGGTAGTTTGACATTTACAAAACGCACTCAAACCTCTTTTATATCCCCCCCCCCAAAAAAAATGAGAGAGAACAGACAAGGAAATGCTTAGTATCAAAACTTGCATGAGATTTTTTTTTTTTTTTTTTAATTGGATGATTCCAGCCAAATAAGGATGATAATCTTCTCAGGTCGCATTATGAAAAACAAAATGTTCATATGGGGTTAAAGTGGATGTGTTTCCATCTTTTAACTACAGATCGTTACGTCACAGAGTCTCATTAATATGTATAATTCTATATTTAACTCTATATTTAGGCAGCAGGACAATATTGCAACACCTGGATATAAATAAAGGCTACGCCACGCTGATGTATTTAATCTGTACGTATGTGCTCTTAAAGAGTATACGTTTAATTGCATTTTCTCATAAGGCCTCATCGCCCTAATGTGACTCATTAGTTTCTAACTCTAATGTAATGTCTCATTAGTTTCTCATTCTAATGTGTCTCGTTAGTTTCTAACTCTAATGTGTCTCAGTAGTTTCTAAATCTAATGTAATGTCTCATTAGTTTCTAACTCTAATGTGTCTCGTTAGTTTCTAATTCTAATGTGTCTCATTAGTTTCTAACTCTAATGTGTCTCGTTAGTTTGTAACTCTAATGTAATGTCTCGTTAGTTTGTAACTCTAATGTGTCTCGTTAGTTTGTAACTCTAATGTAATGTCTCGTTAGTTTGTAACTCTAATGTGTCTCGTTAGTTTGTAACTCTAATGTGTCTCGTTAGTTTCTAACTCTGTGTCTCATTAGTTTCTAACTCTAATGTAATGTCTCGTTAGTTTGTAACTCTAATGTAATGTCTCATTAGTTTCTAACTCTAATGTAATGTCTCGTTAGTTTCTAACTCTAATGTGTCTCGTTAGTTTCTAACTCTAATGTGTCTCATTAATTTCTAACTCTAATGTGTCTCGTTAGTTTATAACTCTAATGTGTCTCGTTAGTTTCAAACTCCAATGTGTCTTGTTAGTTTCTAATTCTAATGTGTCTCATTAGTTTCTAACTCCAATGTAATGTCTCATTAATTTGTAACTCTAATGTGTCTCGTTATTTTCTAACTCTAATGTGTCTCGTTATTTTCTAACTCTAATGTGTCTCATTAGTTCCTAACTCTAATGTGTCTCGTTAGTTTCTAACTCTAATGTGTCTCGTTAGTTTCTAACTCTAATGTGTCTCATTAGTTTCTAACTCCAATGTAATGTCTCATTAATTTGTAACTCTAATGTGTCTCGTTATTTTCTAACTCTAATGTGTCTCGTTATTTTCTAACTCTAATGTGTCTCATTAGTTCCTAACTCTAATGTGTCTCGTTAGTTTCTAACTCTAATGTGTCTCGTTAGTTTCTAACTCTAATGTGTCTCATTAGTTTCTAACTCTAATGTGTCTCATTAGTTTCGAACTCTAATGTGTCTCGTTAGTTTCTAACTCTAATGTGTCTCGTTAGTTTCTAACTCTAATGTAATGTCTCATTAATTTGTAACTCTAATGTGTCTCAGTAGTTTCTAACTCTAATGTGTTTCGTTATTTTCTAACTCTAATGTGTCTCATTAGTTTCGAACTCTAATGTGTCTTGTTAGTTTCGAACTCTACTGTGTCTCATTAGTTTATAATTCTAATGTAATGTGTCTCATTAGTTTCTAACGAACTTGTAGTGAGTCAATGACAAGGTCAATAAATGCCAAGCGATCTCATATTGAGAATCTGATACTGTATAAATTTATACACAGAATAAACCGAGTTTAAACCCAATATCTGTATATCTTGGAAGGAAATGTAGAATTCTGTCAATTTGTGATATATTTAGTGTAAAAATGTCTTTATTACAGATTTTCTGCCGTTTCCCTAAGAGATTGAAATTCATAATAATTGTAGTTAATGCTGTCATAATGTTAATAATTTGGTTTTGTTTACTGTACTTTAGTTTATTGGTCCATTTGTGACTTCTGGAGCCTTAATTTTTTTTTAAAAATCCCCTTTACTTATTTATCGAAGCTGACTTAGAGTATTAGAAGCCATGTTGGCTAATATATTCAGTACACGTACAATTTTCTGACAAATAAAATAAATATCTTGCTTTCAGAAAGCAGCATGGCTGAGAGGGTGTAGTTTTTCAGGGTTAGTTTTTGATGAAGTGCTACGAAATCCACCGTTTGTTTTTTTTTTTGTCCTTTTGTTTCTCATTCATACTGACAAGATTCAGATCACAATTCAGCTTTTCTCATTTCAATTTTCTCACCAGCCCTTAATTTTCTTCTTTGTTCGGGTCTTACCTGGCACAGCGCAGTTTCCAATCCAAGGCCTCTGATTTCATTGAAGGCACCGACGTCTTAACGCGGTCATATCCACCCGAATTCTTAGGATAAAAATGTTCAAATTGTGCTAAAATGGGACTAGAGAAGAGCGTGTGGCATCAGAGAGAGCTCTTCGCGAATGAGATTGCATCACATCCTTGCAAAAAAATAAACACACACACACACACACACACACACACCACAGGCAAAGGGTAGCAGTGTGAAGAGCTTCCTGTCGTTGTGATGTATCTCACAGGTGCCGTCCACGAGAACGCACACATACAGCTGTGCACTGAAAAACGTTAGCTAGATTTTAGAAAAACCAGGTTAGGCTTCCATTACATTGGGTCAGGTGTGTGTGTGTGTGTGTGTGAGCTCCATGAAGCTTTCAGAAAGCCACAAAGAAGGCTGTTTTTATCCGTCAGTGGAAATAAACATGCTCAATTTGGGGACTCAGAAATGTTCCAGTATGGAGTTTATCCTACTTTCACACATTCTGTGTGTGTGTGTGTGTGTGTGTTGGAGTGATGTCTTAAAATCGAATAGAACTCAATTGAGGAAGGGGAGGGGGTGGGGGGGGTGCAACATCGGTTTAGTGGTTTGGCAGACGCCCTCATCCAGAGCGACTTACATTTATCTCATTTATATAACTGAGCATATTATGCATATGGTTAAGGCCCACAACATTTGAATTGACGGCCTTCCGATTATGAGTCTGACGTCTTAACCACTGAGCTACCACTGACACTGGTTAGCATGTTTCCCATGCACTTCCGGGTTGGAATCCTGTCTTTGCTCTGTGTGCGTGGAGTTTGCTTGTTCTCCCCATGCTTCAACTCTGGTTTCCTCCCCCAGGCCAAAGACATGCATTGTAGGCTGATGGGTACTTGTAGAGTGTGACTGTGCCTTGCGATGGGTTGGCACACCGTCTAGGGTCTCCCCATCTTCTGCCCCGAGTTCCCTGGGACAGGCTCCAGACTCCCACGTGACTCTGTGTAGGATATGTGGAGCGGAAAATGGGTGGGAATTAAATTGAAAACACCCTGGATGGGACACCAGTCCATCACAATGCATCTCACACACACACACACACACACACACACACACATTCACACCTAGTGGCAGTTTAGCATAGCTAATACACCTACTTGCATGCTTTTTTTTTATTTTGGGAGGTGGGAGGAAACCAGACAACCCAGAGAAAACTCACACAGACACAGGGAGAATAAGCGCAACTCAAAACAGACAGAAAACCGAGCCGAGCTCAGGATCGAACACTCTATATAGCTATTTAACACAATAACTGCCTCTCAATAGGCCCGATTGACTTTTTTTCCAGAAAATTTTTCAATCAAGAGTATTAGAAGTGTAGAAAGAGTCCAAACTCCTAGGACATGAATCATGAACTCATGACAACTGATTCAAAGTGAAAATCAATCAGTATACGAGAAGGGGATGAGTTTCGTGTAACTGTGTGGCCATGACATCGTCTGTGACACTTTTTTTTTTAAATCCACAGCTGTAAAAATAAGAACAAATATCCTCCCTCGCTTGTCTGGAAGACGTCACAGCATCATTCTAATGGCAAATTCCCCTTACATCATTCAATACATCTGTCTTGAGTGATCTGTCACTGCTCACACCGCAGCGCTGTAGAATTCTGGACTCCGATTGGTCAGAAGATGTTGATTCAATGAAATCACTGGTTTAAATTAACGCGCTCGTTCGAATGCGTTATGGTTTCTATAGTAACAGCTCGTTCACAGGGACGCGTGTGACAGACGTTGGTGTGTAAGGAGATGTTTATGGAAGTGTCGTAAAGCTCCGTAAAGCTGGAACTTGACATTTCCCGACACCTTCAGGGCAGAGAGAAAAAAGAGAGAGAGAGAGAGAGAGAGACGAACAGGAACTATACGAGGAATAAAACACTTCAGGACGTGCTGTTGTAGGAAACTAATCAACTTCAGGGGGTAACAGGAGCTCTGCTTCATCACACCACCCTGTCACTGATTATTCTCATATAAATCTCTCTCTCTCTCTCTCTCTCTCTCTCTCTCTCTCGCGCTCTCTCTCTATCTCTCTTTGTCTCTCTCTCTATCTCTCTTTGTCTCTCTCTCTCTCTCTATCTCTCTCGCCACATTCTGCAGACGTTGCACGCCTCTTGCAGGAAGTCGACTAGCTCACTTGCAGGAAATTAGCGACATGCTCCAGCATTCGATGCTCAAACCTGGTCCACCACCTTCCCCACACCAACTCTGTGAGCTCGTGACTGTTGCACTGTGGTTAAAAAACCTGCATTTTTGTGGTGCTCATTGAACTGAAAGTGGGTGTGGGTTTGAACTGCACTCTATATTCAAGATCTCTAAACAATGGCAGATTGGTTTATTGATTTAAAGGGCATGGTGAGTTAAAGAGAGAGGTCAGAATGTGCACACACACACACACACACACACACACACACACACACACACATATTATGAAGCATGGGTTTACCTGCATAGTCCACGTTTACAGATCCTGAGATTACATCATTCATTTGATTAGAAATGTATGCACAATGACATGTTTGTAGATCCTCCTCGCCTTCATTTGTCCGTTACAGTCAAAAACCAAAAACCATTACAGTCAAAGACTGAGTGGGAATTCCAGTATGGAATTTTGGGAACTTCCTCTGACCAAACCCGTAAGTGTAGAAACTTCAATTTCAGTTAAAGATTAGGTCGATATACCGTACAGTATGCTAGCGTTTGCTAATGTTATCTAACGTCAAATGAATTGAACACTAACAAGCTACGCCGATAACAAGCTTCGTCATCTTCTCTATCTTGTAGCTATTTTTCTATCATTTATCCGTTTATTTTTTGCTCTTCATCATGAAACGTTAGCATAACATCAGCAAGAGGTAGTTAGCAAAGAGTTAGCAATGCTAACGTGTTACCATGATACAAAAGGACAAAAAGAATGGATTCATTCAAACAAAACAACAACAACAAGAACAACAATAATATCAATAATAATAATAATAATAATAATAATAATAATAATAATAATAAGTTGTTCATGTTTTTTTTTTTTTACAATAGCAGTGTTTTAAAGTCTTGCGAGGTTATTTTCATCCCAGATGAGGTGCCGCGGGCGAAGACTATTTTTATATCGCGCACTCGAGTTTCTGTGTCCGCTCTAAATATGACATCAAATCTAGAGACAAGGTCCTGGGTGTTTTCACACTTCCTGGCCACAAAGCCATCTCAAACAAAATGTTTACTTATGTAAAAAATACTATGTGATTTTTTTTTTTACGTGATTCATTTTATTTTTTAATGAATCAAAAACATTCATACACACGATTCATTAAACACAACGCACATTTTTTACATGATTAGTTTACCTTCACATGTAATTTCTACACATTCATTTATTTTCATGTGATTCTATTCACACAAATTATTTATTTATACATGATTTTTACACGGTCATTTCTTTTCACACATTTTTTTCCCTGCTTTTTTTACGCAGTCGCGTTTTGATTTTTGTGTAATTCATTTATTTTCCCTATATATTTGCACGTGGTTCATTTACTTCACATATGATTTTTTAAAAAGATGCACTTATGTTCATGTGAATTGTAAATGAATCGTTTAATTTGGATATGGGATTCGTTTGTTTTCACTTGTGATTTTTAGGATTCGGGTTTTTTTTATAACATTATTTGATTATTTTCTGATATTCTGATGTTGTCGTTTTGGGGTTTTTTTTCTCTTCATTTTCACATGTTGATTCTTACACATGTAAGGCATGCGATTTTATTTTTCAGATGTGATTTTCACACATGAATAATTGTTTTTCACCTGATCACATACCCTCAGAAAGTATCGAAACATCAAGGCCAATCAGAATTTCAGCTTTTATTTCCTGATATTTACATCTAGTGTACTGTAGATGTGTTTCTCACAATGTTTCTCCCATCACCTGCTGTTGTTTTGTCCCATATCTGCTTGTTAGTATACTAGTGGTTTCTTTGTTTTTCAGGACATTCCAAATTGTTGTTCGGGCTTTTTTTTTCACCCATAGACATCTTTCTGATCTTCATGTGGTTTTCCCTTTGTAACAACAAATGCAGTTTTCACAGCCGAAACCCAGGGCTCAAACCACGAGTAGAACTATTAATAGTGCACTAATAGATCTTAATAGTACACCTATTGTGGTTTTTCAAATATTCCCTTTCATGTAGTGCGTTATATACGTAGCTGTTTGTGAATGTAAAAACGTCTGCAGAGTTTCAAAAATCGAAGCGCACGACAAACGGAGTCATCGACTCCTAAAAGAAGGAAGCGATTCTGAACAGCTGAATCGACTCGTTAGTGATTCCAGACTTTACTTCCTTTACTAACCTACGTAGGTTTGTAACAAAAAGCCCCGCCTCCCGTCTTCATCGAATGCTCACTGACAGCAGTAGACCAATCACAACAGACTGGGACATCTGACCATTCAGAGCTGAGTATGCTCTCTGAAAGGAGGAGTTTAGAACGAATCCTTTAGAATGAATCATTTTTTTGATGAAAAATGAATGAATCATCAGTTTTTGACCTCGGATGTGTGTAAATCTATCGTATGGGACCTTTAAAACTAAATTAGGCACGTTTCAAATCCATAATAGGTGCCCTTTAAGATATTCGTTTCAACAGGGCACACCTTAGGAAAAAGAAACACCTGTCAGTCGCATGTTCCAATATTTTTGATCAATACGTGGATTTAAACAAAAGGTTCGATGTTCTAAGTGTTTAACACGTCTAGATGTAAATATGCGGAAACGAAAGCTGAAATTCTGATCTATTGTCTCATATTCGTCTTTTGCTCTCAAACTCAAAATGTCTGCATTGTATAGCAAAAACAAAAGAAATTGGCCTTGCTGTTCTAATATGTTCAGATGGGACTGTATGATCGACATAATCAAATGTGAAATGTCACTTTTCCATAAGGCTCATGGGGTAAAATAGGTTAATGAGGGGATTAATTCACGACTTTACTCACAGCTCGTATATGACTGGATGATGTGGTTTTGGTGGTTAAATTCAGCATTTCACAGGAAGTCCTTGACATTACGCAGTCTTTGTTATCTGGAACACAACGGTGTTAATGTCCTAATTTAGATCAAATGTGTGAAAATGATTGGTGTCAAAGAAAAGAAAAAAAAAATCGACTGAGACACCTGCTATTGTCACCTTTTGGCCCCCTGAGGCCAAAATAACAAGATGATATTTAAGTGATGGTCTGTATTTTGTCATAAACGCCTGGAGGGTGTGTTGATACTGAAACACATCTGTAACCCAAACCCTGGAGAGAGAAAGGAGACACGCTTTCAACAAAGAAGGGCAGATCTATACCAGTTAATTTACTCACTCTGCTCTCAGTCTGAATCTCTTTCACTACACACACTTCCCCACCCTCTCTGTCTCTCCCTCTCCCTCTCTCTCTCTCTCTCTCTCTCTCTCTCTCTTTGTGCTCAGTTGTTATTGTTATTGTATTGTAGTCTCACACAGCCACTCTTCACTACTTCCACCCCATTCCCACACATAATCGGTCTACTATTTATATTAAACGACTGCGATATCCATTTTAAAATCCTCTGTTTATATGTTCATCTCCATGATGATGAACAGTGATGGAAAGATCGTCACCTTTTTTTGGATTCATGTTTACAAACACAAGTCATTTTTAGACATCTTGTTAGTCTCAGGGCCGAAATGCCCTGAGTGTCATCTCTGTATTATGTAAATATAACTTAAACCTTTTTTTTAAAATGTTATTTGTGAGCTTCCCCCGAGACACATGAAGTCAAAGTGGATTAACAAATCACTGCTGTTTTTATTTGCATTTCACGTACTGTACTGTACTAGTGTACTGTTGTTGTTTTTAACCCACGATCAGATTTCCAGTTAATGCATCTATGAAGTAGTTTTACGCCAGCCAAGTTACTTTACTTTTTGAAGCAACAAATACAATTTTACATTTTTTATATATATATATTCCACATTCAACATCACTATATCATATTTCACTACATTGTCATGAATACAGACACTTATGTTGTTGTTCTTTTTGTTTGTTACAGCTTTTTGTTGATTTTCTCTTTTTGACCAATCCTAAACTGCAAACTTAAACCTGAAAAGCTTTTTACAAGTGGGACAGAATTGAATCCGATCCTACAGCTGACTAGAGGCTTCATGGTCTTTCATCCATCTTCTATACTGCTTTATCCTCTTCAGGGTCACAAGGAGGCAGGGTACACCCTGGACAGGGTGCCAATCCATCACAGGGCACTATCACATACACACTCACACACCCAGTCATACACTACGGACACTTTGGACACGCCAATCAGTCTACCATGCATGTCTTTGGACTGGGGGAGGAAACCGGAGTACCTGGAGGAAACCCCCGCAGCAGGGGGAGAACATGCAAACTCCACACACAGGGCCACGGTGGGAATCGAACCCCCGATCCTGGAGGTGTGAGGCGTACGTGCTAACCACTAAGCCACCGTGCACCCCATGGCCTTTCAATAGGACACAAAAAGGCTTTCTGGCAGTTTTAGGATGTGTACTCACAACCGTCCAGTCAGTCATTAGAAGATAATCAGAACCACTTGGTCAAAATGACCAATACAGATGTGAAAAAGATGAAGTAACTGTTTAATTATCTAAAGAATGGCATGTAAAATGATAAGTGTCAATATGAATACGTTTACATTTACCCTTATCTCTATCAATAAATATATCCTGATACTGGTTCACTAGGTCATGGACTAAGAATACCATCAATCTAAAAACACACAGACAACACAATTTTGGGGCTAATTTAAGTACTTTAGGAAGAGGTGGGTCTTTAAATGTTGTTTGAAGGTGAAGTTTGTTCCATCATCTAGGTGCAAGAACAGACAAGAGTCTTGATGAACGCCTTCCTTGTGACCTGAGAGATGGCGGGACCAGTCTAGCGGTGCTAGAGGATCGGAAGGAACGTGTTGCAGTGCGGAGTGTGATAAGGGAATACACTGTATAGCAATACACATCATGTTTTAATAGCTTGAACTGCTTCTGAGCCTATAGAGAGTAGAGTATAGAGTATTTATTAAATGAATTAATCCACATTTGCTTTGAGGACAGTTAGTACATGTTTATCAACAGTGGTGCCGTTGTTTTCGTCTTGTTTGTCTGCACACACCCCAACTTGAAAGGAAGCTGGAGGTCAAAGGTCAGTGTCAGCCTAACCAAATTCCCAGCAGAGGCGGCCTGGTTTGGCTTGAATTTGAACTTTAATTTAATTTAATCCTGTAGCTTTTCTGTAGCAAAGAGAACCTTAAGGTTACGCTGAGTTTCAACCCTGGAACATTAGCAAAACCACAGACTGCTGATCTCCAAGAGCTAAAACATGGAAGCTCAGCCTGTTTGTTTTTTATGACAATTCTCTAGCTTCTGAGATCTTTTGTAAGTGTTGTGAGTATAAAGTGTTGGACATTGACGTCATTAAACTACAGATCTTTAGATCTTCAGAAGACTCGATCTCTTACATGGTCTGCCTGTAGCTCGTGAGATTTCTCAAAATCACGAACTGTACAGTCAGCATTATAGATTTAACCAACTAATGTGTTGATGTTGATTGCTCTAAAGTAAATACTACTATCATTATTTACACATCTCACAAGTCAAAAGTAGTTGAGTGTTGATTGTCGTCCTATGCAGAAGTTAAGGAGCGCTTTATTTATGCTTTTTCCCGGTCGAAAGTTGGAAATTTTACTACCACTGCTGCATTTATCCCACATTTATTCCCAGTTTCATATTCCTGAATGAGAAATCTTTCCAAACTTTCCCCACGACGGATTCCCCATGAAATGACTTTCTATGATATGGATGCATTTATCTACAGATGGGATCATTTATATGAATCTGTGTGTATACTGGTGTACAAAAAGCTTTAGGAAGTTGGGCTTCATAGTGAGTTTATTGAAAGCATGTAGTCTTTTGCACATTCAGCCATCATTATTAACATTTTTTACATTTGCATTTTATGGCATTTATACAACTGAGCAGGTGAGGGTTAAGGGCCTTGCTCAAGGGTCCAACATTGGTAGCTTGGCAGTACTGGCACTTGAGCTCATGACCTTCTGATCATTAACTCAGAGCCTTTAACCACTGAGCCACCACTGCCCATTTCCATTAACATGGAAAGGAAAAAAATATATATTTATTTATTTTAGAACAGTTGTGGTTTTATTAACAATATGATAAACAGTTCGGCTTGTCTTTTGTCCAGCGTACAAGCTGTAACTAATCTCTCCCCGTATCTGACTCTTATAGTTATTTTTGGGCTTAAGTAATGGAGTGTCCGGAATTCTGAGCAGGATTTTTGGGAAGCCGCCAGATCGGGATGAGAAGGAAAGAGAGTGAGAATCAATCCAGCTCCACGAACGATGTCTGTTTCGACGTTTCGATCTCAATGCCAACGATCACGTCCATGTCTTTCTTCATGACTGGAATTACATCGGTGTTCAGCTGATGTCAGGAGAAGCATCACTGTGTTCTTCATCAACTCAAGTAATTTTACAGGCCCATATTAGGTTTCATGGTGACAACAAAGTACATGAAGCCTGAACTTCCCTAGAGGAGTGCACTTACAGTATAAGGAATTAACTAACGATGGGGTGTTGACTAATTTCCAAATACAGCACATCCCAAAGTGTTTTATTCGCCTTATATTACAGAAACTTGCCAACAATTACATCCGTTAAAGAATGGTCATACTTTTTTTTATTCATTTATAGTTGTGCGTTTACTGTTTGCCGCATGTCTAGGAAACAAGTCAGGTTCCTGCTATCACTTATGTTATAGCAGCTACAGTATAAACAGCTCTGCAGTGTAAACTCCTCTGTCCTAGAGGCGTCTGAAACCTCGTAAGATTACAGCTTTCCGTCTGACGGATACAGAGCGCTGACACTGAGGTCTCTTTACAGAAAACCCATATCAATGATTACACACGGTTTACGCAAGTCCCTGTGAATGAGCTGTTACTTTAGAAATGATGACGTATCAGAGCAAGCGCTTTAATATGAACAGCTGCACTACTGTCAGAGCTGCTGTTAGAGAAATTTAATCAGCACCTTCTGACCAATCAGAAGCCAGTATTCAAAATCGCTATTGTCAAGGGCCTCCTTGATCTCAGTCAAATATTTCAGGGTTTTTACCTTTTGTAGTTATGGAAATGTTAGAGACTGGGATCTTTTGCTTGACCCAAAACTACTTCGTTATTTCCGTAAACAGTGACGGTGTTATTTGTGGTCTTGTGTTCTGTTTCGGTAATGTGACATTCGAGTATTTTTGTAACAAGCCGTTGGTGTCAGTTGAACCACTAATTAACTACTTCACTTTCTGTTTCGTTCTCGGGTCGAAATCGCCTGAACGTAACCCGTGTAATATACAGAAAGTCCTTGTTCAATAGAGAAAATGAGCTAAGCGCATAAACTTTAATGCTGGAACGAAAGAAAAAGAAGAATAATTTTTGTATGGTTCCGCTTTAAGTAAAAAAAAATAATAATAAAAAAACATTAATTTGACCTGAACAGAACACACACCTTAATCTACTTATATGATGTTCTTCATCGGTTCTATTGACTTTCTTACTGTTATTTACACCCATGATGTTATGACACTCAATATTAAGGCCACATGACAGACATTGGAGTCCCAAAAGTTGAGCTCAAGAAGATTAGTGTCCACAATCTGAGGCTTGGTTTATCTTTGGTAGGCGTTATGGCTTATATCCTTGGGAATGGTGTTCTCCAGCCACCATTCGTCTTTTTTTTATTATTATTAAATTTGTTGATCCTCATTTGCTTTGAGGACGGTTAGTACATGTTTATCAACAATGGTGCCGTTGTATTTCTTGTTTTCATCTTGTCACCCCAATTTGAAAGGAAGCTGGAGGTCAAAGGTCAGGGTCAGCCTAACCAAATTCCCAGCAGAGACGGTCTGGCAGTGCTTGAAATGTAAATTTAATTTAATTTAATCCTGTAGCTTTTCTGTAGCTTGTAATATATCTGTATTTTAAGGTCTTTATAAGGGTGTTTTTAAGGCGTCACGTTCTCTAGCAAAGAAAACCTTAAGGTTACGCTGAGCTTCAACCCTGGAACATTAGCAAAATCACAGACTCCTGATCTCCAAGAGCGAAAATATGGAAGCTCAGCCTGTTTGTTTTTTTCTTTTATGACAATTCTGTAGCTTTTGTATGCTGCAGACCCCATCTCAAACGCATTATGGCTTTCAGAAGTGTTGGACACTGACGTCATTAAAGCTACAGATCTTTAGATCTTCAGGAGCTGTGAACAGAAGACTCGATCTCTTACGTGTTCTATTTGTAGCTCGTGAGATCGTTCGCTCTTCGAGGATCCGGAGTTGTTCAGCAGAGGGAGAAACGGCGGGCATTGAGGTTCATCTTGGTGAGGCCGAGGTGCTTGAGCGGTGTGGACAGGGTGAAGGCGGCCTTGAGCGGCACGTCACACAGCAGGTCACACTCCTCACCCCACTCCTCAAGCTCGAACGCCGCGTCATCCAGCATCTCCCGATGTCCATCGCACACACGCTCCACCTTCAGCCGGTGCAGCTCACCACGCAGACGGATCAGCTGACGCGCCAACCGCTGGTCCTGCAGCTGCATCTCCCTCTAACACACACACACACACGCAGAGGGAAGTTGTGTTACATATTAGTCAACGCAACTAAATTTATAAATGTATATAAACGTAAATCTATCATTTACTGTTGATGCCAAATTGATGATTCCACAAATTGATGGAATACTTTTAGACGTTTCTGATTGGCCACTTGTCATAATTAAGAGTTAATTGGGGGCGTACCTATGGCTGTACCTTTTTGCCCTTTATACCATGTAAAAATCTAAGCAACTCAGCCAAGACCTCATAAAAAATCGGAGACCTCTACAAGTCTGGTTTCCAGTTTCCAAATTGACTGAAGGTACCACAATCATCCGTTTAAACATCTATATGCAAATATAAATATCATGGGATAACACAGACACTGCGTCATTCAGGTAGGAGACACAAATTAACTCCTAGGAACAAACTTTGGTCCAAAAGGTTCAGCTGAACCCCAAGACAACAACAAAGGAAGTGGTGAAGGAGTTGGAGGCGTCTGGTACCAAAGTATGTACAGCCACCATTTCAAGGGGCCTTTAATCACCATGGCCTGAAATGCTGTCATGGAAGGAAGAAGCCCCTACTACATGACTTGCATGTGATCACCAGCCATTTTGGAGAAGTGTTCACTGGTCAGATGGAGAAAAACGGTGAGGGTTTTAATCTGAAGAGCATAACCCCCACTGTAATGAGTCTTTAGTGATCACATATACATTACAGCACAGTGAAATTCTTTTCTTCACATATCCCAGCATGTCAGGAAGTTGAGGTCAGAGCACAGGGTCAGCCATGATACAGCGCCCCCTGGAGCAGAAAGGGTTAAGGGCTTTGCTAAAGGGCCAACAGTGGCAGCATGGCAGTGCTGGGAGTTGAACCCCCGACCTTCTTCTCAGTAACTCAGAGACTTAACCGCCACGCCACCACTGCCGGTGATGGAGGTGGCAGCATCATGTTGTGGGGTGTTCTGCTGGAAAAGCGACTGGATGAGTTCACAAATAGATCACAACCCACAAGACATCAACTGGAAAGTTAAAATTTGGTCAAAAATGGGTCTTCCAGCAGGACAGTGATCCCAAACATACAATACCTCCAAAGCCCTGACCTGAATCCCATAGGAAATGTGTGGACCGAACTGAAAAGGCACGTGTGAGGAACGAGGCACACAAACCTGACTGATTTACACCAGTTCTACCAGGAAGAATGAGCAAACATTCCAGCAATGTATCGCGAGAAGTTTGTCAAAGGCTACAAAAAGCAATTCCAACAAATACTAACAACGCGTGTGTGTAAACATCTGAGCCACTGAAAATCTGATATAGTAAATACAATCTGAAATAAACAGATCAGAGATCTTATGGGAATAGTAGTGAAAAAGTAGTGACCCTCAGTGACTTAGCACAGGAAATGTACGGTGTCATGGAATGTGTGAGTGAAGAGATGTGAAAAATTGAGCTTGAATGATTAAGTATATGTAGAAATTAAGAATGATTACATTTGTTAATTATATACATAATATTATATATTATTCCCAAGGAACGTTGCATATATATAATAAATAAATAAATAAATAAATAAGTTGCTTATTTAATAATTTGTTTGATCATAATGATATTAATGCTTTACATAAAATAGTATAAATAATAAATGTATCATCATCATCATCAATAATAATAATAATAATAATAATAATAATACAGAAGCCTCAGGGTTTATTTCCTCACCAGTTCGCTTCGGAGCCACTGCAGCGCGTCGTCCATGGACCGGAAGCCACAGATGTCTCGTGGGCCGTCGCGGTCCTCGCGCTCTGCGGTTACGTTCGCTTCGCGCGCGTCTCGGCAGCCGTTCCACGGTCCGCTGCGCACGCGCTCCTGCCACTCCAGGTAAGAGGGTCTGCGCGTCTGCAGCTTCAGCTTCTCGGTGAGCGCCTTCACGCTGTCCAGGTCCTCCTCCGAGCTCTCCTCCGGCTCCTTACTGTTCATCTCCGAGCCTCTGAGTGCGCGCGCGTAACGGAGACGCGTCTGGTCTCAACACGAGCGCGGAAAATATTTTTAGCGCTCGAGCACGCACAGTGTGTGTGTGTGTGTGTGTGTGTGTGTGTGTGTCCGCCCACATGCCACTGGGAGAGGAGTACTGTACTGTAGGTGTTGCGGCTCATGATCACTTATTCCCACGTGAGAGAGGAATGCAGGGCTGCAGCGATACATCGTCTGCGACTTGATATCGCGAGTTCTTCGATATTGTCGTTTCAGTCCAAATTATATAATCACGAACAAAGCCGTGCTTTTATCCCACAGCGCTGTTGAGTTCTGGATTGTGATTGTTCCGAAGGTGTTGATTAAGTTTCTATAACAGCAGCTCTGACAGTAGTGCAGCTGGAAATCGCAGGTTTAGCCAATGTTGATGTGCTGTTATTGTTTTAAATACATTATCGTTTCTATGGTAACACCTCATTTACAGTGATTTGTACACTCATGGCACATGCTCCATAAATACACGGTTTAAAAAAAAAACCCACTGCTGATCGTTGATTCCGTGACATGTTCTGTAACGAGACGTTTATGGAAGGAGTCTCCAGTGTCAGAGGTAAAGCTGTAACTTGAAGTTTTCTGACATTTTCAGGACAGATGAGTTTACACTGTAGTTTCACAGTAATATGATTTTTGTTGTTCTATAAACCTCGAGAGAGAATTTTTTTTTTAATACGCTGCTGAGGGAACAACTGTTAGCCTACAGCTGCTACAACATAATCGAGAACAGGAACTAACTTTTGTTTAATGTTTAATGGATGTTTCACAACATTGACTGTAACCATAAACTGATATATATTGGCTCACTGATCAGTATCCTACTATTAAATATTTAAATTAGATTAGATTAGATTAAAGTGATGGTATTAATATTTAGAGTTAACAGGAAAGGAGCATTTCATCATTTCTACATGAATTATGGTTCTCGGTCTGTTTCTTGTTCTATGTAGAAACACTAGGAGGTTTTATTTCCTAATGGCTCCATCTGCTGGTCAAAATGTGGACCTACAGGACAGCAGACACGGCGGAGAAAGAGTTTAAATCATTCAGGTTTAATTATTTTTTAAACAAACTATGATTACAGTAGAGCTGCAACTAACTATTATTTCCCTAATCAATTAGTTGGCCGATTGATTTTTTTTTTTTGGGGGGGGGGGGGATGGGGGGGACTTTCTTTACCATTTTTTCGTTTATGTAAAATAAAATCCACAAACTGAGTGTTACAAATATAAACTTCAGACTAAAACTTTACACAACTGCTTGCCTAATTATATAAGACTGAAAAGAACCCAATACACACAGACCCACATTAGAATATACAGTGTATTATTCATTTAGGACTGTAGTTTAATTCAATAATTAATAATAATTTAATAATAAACACTCCCTTTCACTGCACCTCATGGTTTCTGTTACTCACTGCTTTTAGGCATATTGTTTTACTTTTGATCATAGTGTTCTAATTAGACATTACAGATCTTATTCGCGCTCCCACTGCGAGTGAGGAGCAACGCAGCCTCGATACTAACACATCACTTCTGTTACAATAAACGTTACAGAAATTACACTGCACAAACTTAAATTAAAGTAAACCTTTTAAGCAACTCGCACCAGTTTCCCCTGCCCCTTGCACACACCAGAGCATTTTGGATACAAACACAAGTTTGTGTTCGTGCATCACTGCTTGTGTCGTGCTTCAGTGCTACACAAACGCCGCTTTATAAAGTTTGATCTTCTTCAGGGTATTTAATATAAAATGCCCCCTTGCCTTAGAGGACTTGGAGGTCACACACTTTCTTCCTCAGTCCCGTGATGATTACGCCTCTGTCTGATGTCTCATGGTGATTGGGGTCATGTCGGGAATAAAAGGTAACGTTGATGCAAACAGTAAACTGAAGAAAGTCATGACTCTGGGTATCTGCTAAAGCTAGTGGCATCACATTACGTCCGTATGACATCATGCGCCACTGACCGGGAAACAGCTTATAATTCCGTTTAATGAAATACTAATGTGAGACGATATTTCCTTTCTCAAATTCATACACTAGACCAGCAGTTTTCAACCTTTCGTGAGGTCTGGACTCCAATGTTGTATATAAAATATACATGAAATAAACACGAGGGAGACCTAGTATGAGTAATATGTAATCTTATTGAGAATTCACTGGGCTGGTGGACTGTATGAACGGATGCGCACCTAAGACACAACACACAGATAAGCAAGGCGCAGGGGGATAGCAATACATGTATTTGATTAAGTGCGGCAGGCCTCGGAGCGTAGGTGGAGTACGTCTGCACGCATTCAGAAGGCCAACTAAGAGACACACAGAGGCACAGAGAGGCCTATGCAGCCACACACACACACACACACACACACACACACACACACACACGAAAGGAATGCAGAATATTATAAGGAGATATTATAAGGATAATAAAAGGAGTATAAGGATTACAAGGATATTATAAGGTTATTATAAGGTATAGAGTAAAGTAAAGGGGGTGAACTATGTGTAAGCGTTATAAACAGAAAATGTAGAACAAAATATGAAAGAAACCACATTAGAAAACAGGAATGTAGAACAAACATGAAAGAAAATTACTCATAAGTGTGTGAAGGTGTTATGCCACGGCCAGCAGATGGCACTGCGGCACGGCTTCTGACTGGTCACATGTTTGCTATTTAAACCCCTCGTGTGACTGCGCACTGGGCGCAGTATTATAGTCAGGATAGTTTGTATGGTTTGTACCAAACGTCTGATGTGTTTCCCGTTTATGTTTGATCACGATAGTGAATGCGTTAGCATGCTAAGCGGTCTGGTTTCATGCCACGATACCAGTTTCTCATTTTCCTGGTGAAGACCGCGTTTCCTGTGTTTGTTTGTCTACTGTTAATAAAGACTTTGATCTGCACCTGCATCCGCCTCCAGTCCCGATTCGTAACAGAAGGTGTGAAGAATCCTCTGCTCACGATAGACTAGTCAGGACAGACATTGACATAGGTTGTTTTTTAAGGATGAAATGTGACGGGCCAATTATCAGGGTATTGGAGCTGGGCTACACCTGCTAGATGACTGTCCCTGGGAACGGCGAAGGCCGCAAGATAACCGTCTATGAGAACGGCACACTCTGTGGGAACAAGGTCTCTCAAAATTGTTGATTCGCGTACGTAATGGTATTATGGGAAAGCTTTTTCTAAACATATAGGGTTTCGAAAACTGTATAAATAAGGGAGCTTCAGCTCGGGATGTTAGATCACTTTTGAGACTCTCAACGGTGTGGATCTTGTGTGGTGGAACGGAACAATAAAACTTGGGCCTTGCTTTCCCTCACTCTCTGGTTCCGTGTGGTACTTTACTCTGCACCCGGGCAATTGGTTGTAAGTATACTTGATTTTGTAAATAACTTATAATAGTTAGTGTGTAGTGGTAGAATTTTAGCCCACACCAAGCATATTTCGAACAATCCACAAGGACCCCCTCACTCCACAACAATTATAGGCTATATATTTAACAGTCATTTCTGTATATGTTACTTTATTTTATTAATATTTAACATTAATAATATTAACATTGGACATCTAAAATTGAATCAAAACATTTCAAGATTTTATTTTTCACATTTTATTGTTGGTGTAACATTTAATTTGACTCTCTGACTTATCTTTTGTTTATTTTATCCCTCAATGCGACACGTGAACTTCTCTACCGCTCAGGTTTTTGCAAATTATCATTTCATTTGTAAATAAATTAAAAATAAATCCATCAAATCAAGCTCAGCTAACGTGATATTTGTGAATGCATGCGAATTGATACATTTTGCGAACCAGATTGATTAATTTTAAAACATCTCATTTGAATTAGTTTTGATACATTTAATAAAAATATATATATATAAAATATTTAAACTTTCTTACGGACCCCTGCAATTACACTACTGACCACTAGGGGTCCGCGGAAACTCTGCACTAGACGGTAGAGTACACAATGTGTAGTGTAAATGTACAATACATCATTTGGGACACATCTATATTTATTTGCTCTCTGGTGCGTGACCGACTAATCGATAATGAGATTCGTTGACAACGATTTTCATACTCGATTATTATCGATTAGTTGTTGCAGCTCTAGTTTACAACATCTGTATTTAAATCATGTTTAAATAATACACGTTGATTTTGCAAATCTTTGATTTGATCTCAGTCTGGGGTGCAGCTAAGTGGTTGACTTTTGGGTTTGAGCCTCCTGAAATATTTTATAGCAGTTCCAAATGCGTATTTTGTTGGTGGTTAACATCAACACACACACACAGAGAGAGAGAGAGAGAGAGAGAGAGAGAGAGAACAGATTATTATATATGTTTAAAATCACATGTTTTATTGAAGTGTCCTAACTGCTATATAGTGAGAAACAAAATTATCCATCTTATTTAGTCATTTTCAGTGACATTGTCATATTTCCCACAGCTATTAAAGACGGTGCTAACGCCATGTGCAGTTCAGAATAACTTGGCTTCATACTCGGGCACTCTCCAGTCAAGAGAGCGGTTGTGCAATATGTCTTAATTTCCACAACAGGCAATTAAGAATTTAATTCAATTTCATGACAAAACTTTAAACTTCACCATTTTATTTAATGTTTATTATCATTACAGTGGAGGATAAAATACAAATATCCTTTCATGAACTCGGAAAAAGCTTAACATATCATATCTTATAGCATGTAGTATATCATACCTATGGGCAAAGGTTACAGTATGCCTTACAGTGGATTAAAATAAAATAAAAACACATCAACTAAAGAAAACTATTTACTGCAGCATAATTTAGCAGTTAAAGACAGTATTGGAGTAAATATTGAGTACTGGAGTAACAATTCTAGTGAAATAATTCAGATTAGAATATTATATGCTGTTTCATTGATATTAATCTGCTCAGAATCTCTGTCCTTCGTCTCTTCGTCGTCTCGTGCCGGTCTTCATTGCAGTGAACCTCTTCATCTTATAAATGAATTCTATGGAGATACATTTTTATTGGTTTTCCATTTGATTTTGATGTACTTAGTTAAAGAAAATTATTAAGCAGATATTAGATGTCGAGTCGAGACACTTACCAAATGTAGTGGTAGCAAATGAAGTTCATTTTCTCCTCGCAGTCTCTGTTCTCCCAGACACCATCTCTAATGTTTCTCGCTCCACACCGGTAAGGCCAGGCGGGGCATGAAGGCATTGAAGTCAGGCTCGGCATATAATCCCAGTTCACCCAGAACCATGAGCCATCCATGAAGCGTAGACCGGTCCAGAAAGTGGTAGTAAGAATTTCCATACTAATGTTCTTGGCAAGAAAGTGATCAATCTCCGTGGTGAGACTTACCAGGTCAATGTAGTGCGTTCTGCAGTGCACCAGAGCCTCGTGCCAGTTCTTCATCTCCTGCACCACGATCATCTGAGGTGCCCAAATGTAGCAGAAAAAGTTAATAGTTTTTGTACAATTTTCATTTTCCCACACACTCGTGTCAGTAAACACACAGTCTTCAGTGCCAACATTGTCAGATTGCCCATTTTTCCACTTATTGAAGTTCAGTACTGTTCCGTCAGACCACTGTGTAAATGCTGGCTCACTTTTATTTTTTCTAAGGCCGATCCAACAATTGCCAGCATTCAGAGTACTCGTTTGATTTGTGAAAATGTCGAATTCCCATTCTGTGTCAAAAATTGCCAGATCTACATAATTAGCTCTGCAGTGCGTCTGAGCATCAGTCCAGGACAAAGGTGTATCGCGGTAAATGTATTGTCTCCAGGACAGACCTGTGGCTGCATCTGTTAGAGCCAGCAGCAGGAGGAAGGAGAGAACAGCCATCTTCCCTCACCGTGGTGTGTTTGAGCTCAGCTCTGTTGATTCTACAGGAATTAAATTACCGGTGACAGCAGCACACAAATGAAAACGCAAAACCAAATTCCCAAACTGAGGGAGAGGACAATGCAAATTTTATGTAAGTGCAGAACGCACGCGATTTGGATTTCTTTACCCTAAAAAACACTTCAGTCTGTTCCCTTTTATTATGAAATGAAAAAAATATTTAATGTAAAAAAGAAGAAGAAGAAGAAATGAGATGAAAGGGTTTAAACAACCCCTGAATAAATAAATCCTTTATTTGCATGGGCACATGCAGTAAAATTGTGAACAGATCACAGCTTCGTCAACTTGCATGGCTTTTCCATCGATAATGAACAGAATAAAATGATTAGAAAGGATGAAATTTGAGTTATCTCATGCAGGTGAAGTGCGTGTGTGTAACGTCGTAGCGTTTCACTGATGCTGACTGACGTTAAACTGATTCTAGTTTCAGGAAGTCACACAGATCCTTCAAATATCGGTTACCAAGGCAACCTGTACAAACATTGCTTGCGTTTGCCTGGTCAAAGCTCGCCAGGGTAAGCTTATTTTAAAGAACTTAAATACCATAAATTCAGTTTATACATACAAAATAATTAGCGACTTTAGCTTTCAAATTGATTGAAAACTATGTGCCTTGCAATAAGGACAACGACCCATTAGAGAATACAGTGGATATAAAATGGCAGGTTTTTGTGATAATAATAATAATAATAAAAAATAAATAAAGAAAAATAAATATATATAGTATATATATATTAAAAATAAATATATTCAGATAAATAAAATGTTATACATGCAGAATAATTAATGACGATGACCTGTTAGAGAACACAGTGGAGATAAAATGGCAGGTTTTTGTGATGTAAAAATTTTTTAAAAATAAAATAAAGACACCAAGTAAATCATGTCAGAACATTTCCTACGTTTATTGTGTAATGTTAATCTATTCGTTAAAGTGAAACACAATAAGAATAATTTTAGGGAAATAATACAATAACCAGGTTGCGTAAGTGTTCACACCCCTAAACTAATACTTAGTTGAAGCAGCTTTAGATTTGATCACAGCATTCAATCTTTGTGGGTAAGAGTCATTCAGTGTGGAGCGTCTTGACTTGGCAATATTTTTCCATTCTTCCTTGCAAAAGTATTCGACACTGACAGAGTGTCAATCTGGCAGGGCATCATGTCAGATTTTTGATTGGATTTCGGTCTGGACTCTGGTTTACCCCACAGTCCAGAGATTTGAAGAATTCGGGAGATTGTTGTCACATGTAGGGAGCGCTGTGTCAAACATATCTTTTGGTAATATGGCCAAAAAGTTCAACTTTGGTCTCATCAGACCGCAACACACACACCCCCCCCCCCCCCCCCCACCCCCACCCCTGAAAATAACAATTCTGGGTGTTTGTCACTAGATATTTAGATCATGTAATTTCACAGTAAAGGTGAACAAATGTTCTGACATGATTTAACTTAACTTTTCTCTTTTTTTTTTACATCACAAAAACCTGCCGTTTTAACAGGGGTGTGCAGACTTTTTATATATGTCAAGTCAAAGCACATTTAAAAACAGCAAATGATGAACAAAATCCTGTACAAAAGTGCAAATAAATTCACCCAAGTTAATAAAATAATATTTAGAAACTAACCTGAAAGAATATACAAGAAGAAGAAGAATTAGAAGACCGAGAAGATACAAAATTGCATGAAGTTAAAATTAAATGAATGAAAAATAGAGAAAAAGCACACCACTGCATCACGATGCACCAAACATCTTACAGCTATAGGCGTAGGCCAAAGAGAAAGCATGAGTTTTTAAATGGAACTTAAATATGCTGAGATTTTTGGAAGACCTGAATGAGATTGTGATTTCATCACAGATGAAATGAAGGCATGGCAAACAATCTCCAAATCCTTAAATGTAAGGAACCTGTGATTGGTTCTAAGTCGGAAGAAGCTTGCACGGACAGCAGATTTAATTTGCTTGTAAAATTTTAAGCATCGTAAGATGTTGTCAGAGTCACCGGGTGTAGGGTTTGGCTGTTTTGGATGTGGGGTTTTTGTTTGTGTTTGGTTAGTCAGTGAGTAAGGGAAGCGCTTGTCTTTTGTTTGTCTTTATGTTAATTGGTAGGTAAGGCAGCATCTGTCTGTACAGGTAATATCAGGCTTTAGTTCGTTATTGTGGCGTTGTCTGGTCTGATGTTTTCCAGTGACTGTAAATATCCATATTGCATAATATATATTTCATAAACCACAGAATTCTTGCCAGTGTCCTTTTGTCCTTCCACTTTTTTTCCTCAGTCAAACCAATTCCGTTATCGTCCCCAACCCTAGACTGAGGAGACAAAGATGTCAACAAGCTGTTTAAAGAAACTAGAAGGTCCAAACACAACTCACTACCATCCAACGTTTAATATCCCTCAGGCAATCACAGTGAAACATTACAGAGCCATTATTACCAGGGTTAAGTGTGAGGTACAACTGTGTATCATCAGCGTAGAAATGATAGGAGATATTACGCTTCTGAAGGATGTGACCTAATGGAAGCAAATATAAAGAGACTAATTAGGAGGTTCGTGGTTACAAAGTGAGACACTGGATCTCATAGCATTAATCATTACTAACAAAGAAAGCAAGAAAATACTTACAAGGTTGTGCTTTTTACTTTACTAGCTTTTTACCTTACCGCTAGCCTTGTTTACATTTCACATTTATCTCATTTACCGCTGTTTTTTAAAGCAAATATGTCGGTTGTTTTTCCGCTTTTGAGTGCAGATGAGGACTCACTCGAGCTGCACATGGTGCTGCTGGAACTGGAGGATGTAGAGAAACAGATCCACGACCTACTTGACAAGCAGACCCAGCTGCTGGAGCGAAGAACTGCGCTGGAAACATCTTGTGCTTCCGCCTACACATCCAAGGTAAGCACGCAGCATGGTATTACCACTCCCAGCCCCTCTACGCCATGTGTTTCTCTGTGCAGAGACTGTGCACCCAAGACTTTTCCAGCCAAGGTCTCCTTCACGCCGGTGCCGACTCACCACGGACCTTGGGTGCACCAGCAGCGAAAGGTGTGAGCCGTACCCCGGCCCAGGCAAGGACCTCTCCACCTCCGGTGTTCGAGATCTCAACCAGGAACCGCTTCGCCCCTCTCCTTCAGACCAGACCAAACGCTGTGATCGTCGGGGACTCCATTGTGCGAAACGTCCGTGTCGCTTCAACAAAGGATAAGGTGCACACACGTTTTCTGGTGCTCGTGTCCTTGATGTCACTGTGCAGGTATCCGGGATCCTGAAGAAGTACGAGCGCATTGGAGCGGTCGTGCTGCACTCAGGGGCAAACGACATCAGGCTGCGGCAGACGAAGGTTCTGAAGAGAGTTCATTATCTTATCTTGTTCATAATATGTATTGATCATAATATTTGCACCTCGCCTCGCTACCACGTAAAACGTACTTTCACATCAGCTACTGCCTTATGAACAACTTCCCAGAGACATCAATTAGATTTGGATCACCGTCTGATCCGATAGAACTCGATCAGGCGACTGAATGCTTAGAGTCAGCACTCCGCTACATGCTAGATAGAGTGGCTCCACTCAAAAGGAAAATAATTACAGAGAAAAAACTAGCACCCTGGTATAACGAACAAACGTGTACCTTAAAACAGACCACTCGCCAATTAGAATATAAATGGTGTCAAACCAAATTGGTAATATTTCAAACAGCATGGAAGGAGAGTCTACTGAAACATAGACAATCTCTTAACGATGCTAGAAAAGTCTCTCTCTCCACCTTAATAGGAGACAACAAAAACAATTCGAGATTTCTATTCAACACAGTAGCAAAATTAACTAGGAATAAAACCACTACAGAGAGACGCACTCAATCACAATCATTACATAGCAGCAAAGATTTCATGAAATTTTTCATTGGAAAGATTGAAAATATTAGATGTAAGATTCAGGCTGTTAAGTTAAAACCAGACAGTATTATAACTAACCCTGTAGATGATAATATAGCAATATCAGATCAACGATTAGAATGTTTTACTCCCCTTAAAGAGACCGAACTAGCTTCATTAATCTCTTCAGCGAATTCATCAACTTGTATATTAGATCCTGTACCTACATGTTTCTTTAAACAGATTTGTCCAGGAGTAATTGAACCACTTTTAAATATAATCAATTCTTCCCTTAGCACTGGCTATGTACCTAAATCACTTAAATTAGCAGTTATTAAAAAACCTGACCTTGACCCCTCTCAACTGTCCAGCTATAGACCTATATCAAATCTCCCCTTCATCTCCAAGATCTTAGAAAATGTTTTTACAGCAGTTATTCTCGTACCTACAGAGGAACAACATTCATGAAATGTATCAGTCAGGATATAGACCTCATCATAGCACAGAGACAGCGTTAGTTAAAGTAGTAAACGACCTTCTACTAACCTTTGATCAGGGTTGTGTCTCACTGCTTTTGTTACTTGACCTTAGTGCAGCTTGTGACACTATAGATCACACTATTCTCCTTGATAGATTAGAAAATGTTGTTGGCATTAAGGGAACGGTCCTCTCCTGGCTCAGCTCTTATCTGACCGATCGTTATCAGTTTGTAAATGTAAATGGAGACTTCTCCATGCATACCAAGGTTAAATTTGGTGTTCCACAAGGTTCTGTTATAGGCCCACTGCTTTTTACTTTATATATACTACCTCTAGGTCAAATTATTCGTAAACATGGAATTATCTTCCACTGTTATGCTGATGATACACAGCTGTATGTTTCAGCGAAGCCAGAGGACAGACAGCAGCTTAGTAAAGTTGAGGATTGTGTAAAGGACATTAGACGTTGGATGATTATTAACTTCCTTTTACTTAATTCTGTTAAGACAGAAGTACTTGTATTAGGACCACGTGTAGCTAGAAGTATTCTTTCTGATCTCACAGTAACTCTGGATGGTCTTTCTGTTTCATCATGTGCAGCAGTAAAAGGCCTTGGAGTGATTATTGACTCCAGTCTATCATTTGACGCTCATGTAGATAATATTACTAGGATAGTCTTCTTTCATCTCAGAAGTATTTCTAAAATAAGAAGTATATTGTCACTACATGATGCAGAGATATTAGTTCATGCTTTCGTCACCTCTAGATTAGATTACTGTAATGCCTTACTGTCTGGATGTTCCAGTAGGAGCATAAACAAACTCCAGTTAGTCCAGAATGCAGCTGCTAGAGTCCTAACTAGAACCAGAAGATACGACACATCACCCCGATCTTATCCACACTGCATTGGCTCCCAGTGAAATCTCACATTGATTATAAAATACTATTATTAACCTATAAAGCACTACACGGTCTCGCGACACAGTATCTAAGCGACCTTTTGGTTTTCTGTGATCCGCCACGCCTACTTAGATCAAAAGATGCAGGCTATCTGACGGTACCTCAAATAGCGATGGCTACAGCAGGGGGAAGAGCTTTCTCTTATAGAGCCCCACAATTATGGAACAGTCTTCCTATTAGTGTTCGGGACTCAGACACAGTCTCAGTGTTTAAGTCTAGGCTTAAAATGTATTTGTTTACTCAAGCCTACCATGACTAGACTTTCTGTTATGCTAAGCACAGTCCTAATAACCTCTTCTCTCCCTCTCTCCTTCTGTCGAGCCAAACACGATTTTATGGAGACACTCGAGATCCTGATCCTTTCTGCTCTCCGGACCTGCCTGATCCGTTTCGGATGTCCTACCTCTGGATGGAGCTCTCATCTACTCCAATTCCAGATTGCTGGGACTACGGCTGCTTCTAAGGCCAAACAGACTTCATGTAAAACCATAATTAACTTTTTCACACTATCCGTCGTTACCCAGATGAGGATGGGTTCCCTTCCGAGTCTGGTTCCTCTCAAGGTTTCTTCCTCTTAACATCTTAGGGAGTTTTTCCTCACCACCGTTGCCACCGGCTCGCTCAATTGGGATAATTTCACACATTTAATATCTGTATACTGTGTTCATATATTTCTGTAAAGCTGCTTTGAGACAATGTCTATACAGATAAAATTGAATTGAATTGAATAAAGCTTGGTAGTTTTTAACGAAAACTCGGGAGACAAATTGCATATGCTCATGCAAACGATATGCAAAATATAAGACTATGCACAGTCCAGATGCACACATTGGCAGATTTTGGGGATGTAAAAAATTGAAGTAAGTTAAATCATGTCAGAGACTTTTTCACCTTTATTGTGAAATTGAAAGATATAAATATCAAGTGACAAACACCCAGAAAGGTTTCTGGGGGATAATAAGAAAAACCAAAACTCCCAATACTCAGCTTGCATAAGTGTGTACACCCTTTTATGATTGGAAATGTGGCAGTGTTCAGAATCAACCAATCACATTCAAACTCATGTTAATTATTAATCAGTGTTCACCTGCCATCAATTAATGTGACTGATTAACCCCAAATAAAGTCCAGCTGCTTCTATAGGATTTTCTTGACATCTTCTTGGTAACATCCAATTAGAAAATCCCTGGGCCGAAAAGAGCTTACAAAGCAGGTACGGGATCTCAGTGTTAAAAAATATCAGGAGAAGGTTACAAAAAAAAAAAAAGGTATTGGATATACCATGGAATACTGTAAAGACAATAATCAACAAGTGGAGAAAATATGGCATGACAGTACTAAAAACAGTTTGTCCTGATACAATTGGTAAAATTGATCAGGAGAAAACTGGTCAGGGAGGCTGCCATGAGCAGCATTAAAATGATTGCAGCAATTTCTGGCAAGTGGTTGCTCCCTACATGTGACAACAATCTCCCGGATTCTTCATATCTCTGAGCGATGGGGTAGGGTGGCAAAACAGAAGCCTTTTTTTAACCAAAAAATAAATGAAAAATACTTTCAATCTCCCAAAACCATGTGGATTAATGTGTTATGGTGTGATGAGACCAAAGATTAACTTTTTGGCCATAATACCAAAAGATATGTTTGGCACAAAAAAGAAAAAAAAAAAAAAAAAAACACACCACATCATCAAAAGATCACCATCCCCATGGTGAAGCATGGTGGTGGCAGCATCATACTTTAGGGCTGTTTTTCTTTAGCTGGAACTGGGGCTTTAATCAGGGTGGAGGGAATTATGAATAGCTCCAAATACTAATCAATGTTGCACAATACATTAAAGCTTCTGCTAAAACAATTATAATGATGAGAAATTTCACCTTTCAGCATGACAACGACCCAAAACAAATCTCCAGATCAACAAAGGAATGGCTTCACCAAAACAAGTTCAAGGTTTTCAAGTGGCACAGAAAATCCAATCCGATCTGTGTGGTGACCTGAAGAGGGTTGTGGACAGGAGATGCCCAGTCAGACTGACAGAGTTAGAATGCTTTTACAAGGAAGAATGGAAAAAGATTGTATTGCTAAATCAAGACGCTCCAAACTGACTCTTACCCAAAATGATCGAATGCTGTGATAAAATCTAAAGGTGCTTCAAATAGGTATTAGTTAAGGGTGTGCACATTTATGCAACCAGGGTATTGTACTTTTTTTGTTTTTCATTTTTTCCCTCCTAGAATGATTCTTATTGTCTTTCACTTTACTTAATACGTTTAGATTTTATAATAAAGGTACAAAAGGTACTGACATGATTTATCTTGGTTTAATTGTTTTTACATCACAAAAACCTGCCCTTTCAACAGGGGTGTGTAGACTTTTTGTAGCCACTGTAGCCTTTGGGCAGCAGATGGACATATTCTACCTTTGTGCCCCCCCCCGCCCCCACCTACCTTGTTAACCTTTGTAAAGGTTTTCACCTGCCCCCGATTTACTAGATTATTTATACCCTCCCTTTCCTTGTTCATTGCAGAGTCCTCGTGTTTCTCATGTGAGTGCCACTGTCTTTGCTCTTTTCACTAAGTGCTTTATCTTAGGGATGGAAAATGAAACCTCATGATGCACTGAGGCTTTCCCCTGACTGTTCCACAGAAAGATTCAAAGCTGCGAGAGTGTCAAACAGCGCCATCTGGTGGTTAGTGAAAAAAATAACGACGTCAAAAGCCTGTGGAAGAAACTCCATTGGATGAAGCAGCCCAGGGGCGTAGCCATCATTTCAGTTGGGAGGTAGGACAAAATGTTAAGGGTATTCTTTTTTTCTGACCTTTGTCAAGAATCTGAGAACAGATCATATTTAGGTTTTCACATAAATAAATAAATAAATAAAGTGCAGAATTAGGCTGATTCCCATTGATTATACCTATACAACAAACAAAATTAAAATGATGGAAACATCTTATAAGAAGTATGAAGCAAAGAAAACCCATGAGCTCAGTCCTGAGACTCACTAACACACTAACCAGTAACACACAGCAGTCTCAGGCCAGTGTACTCAGAGTCCACCAAATTACTGAGCAGATGAGAAGAGCGTATGTGGAGCAGTGGGACAGTAAGACTCAGACCCAGTCCAGATTACACTGCTGTCGGCCCTAAACAGTTCACTGTCAGATATAAAGCAGACACAGATCCTGACCAAGTACAGTACAAAGGTTGACACAGGAGAACCTGGAACACAGGAGAAACTGGAATAGAAGAGAACCTGGAATTCAGAACATGTCACACAGGAGAACCTGGAACACGCATATTCCACCTTTCACCTTGACTTTGTTAGACCTTTTAAAATCAACACTGCATCAGCTGACCCCACTCCATTAAGTTTGCCTTTACCTGAAAGCCAGACTGCCATTTTTGCCTGCCCAAACCAATAATTAAGTAACACACATCTCTTTTCTGTTTTTGTTATACTTTGGCCCATAAATAAAGAGCATGGGTGAAAACACTTCTCCTAAAGTCCTACACCACTCTTCTATTTGAGAAAACAAGGCTTGGAGTTTCACACAGTGGAGAAATAAATGCAGAACAGTTTCTGCTATATCACACAAAGAGTGTTTCTAAACTTTGACCAGTTTTTATGTAAATAATATATAAAACCTGGTCATTCAGGTACTCACTCAGTTGACTCCATTTTATTGCTGCTTAATGTTGCTGAGCTTAGACCTGACCAGTTGAAGCAACCTCAGATCATAACACTGCCTCCACAGGCTTGTACAGTAGGCATTATGAATGAAGCGTGCATCACTTTATGTTCTTCCCTTCTTACCCTGACACACCCATCGCTTTAGAATAGGGTAAATCTGGACTTATCAGACCACAGGACCTTTTTCCATTGCTCCACAGTCCAATCTTTATGCTTTCTAGCAAATTGAAGTATTTTTTTTCTGATGAGCCTCACACTGATTAGGCCACACAGCTGTTTAGCCCCAATCCTGTAAGTTCTCGTCGCACTTATCCCAGTTCCAGGGATTTCAGCAATCTCCTTAGCTGTTTTCTTTGCTTACTTTGTTTGATGCAGGCCAATAATTTGCCCCGTCTGAAACACTTTTATAACCATCATCTTTTCCACGGCCATGGAATACGTCTTCCGACATGGCTGCTTAAGAAATGAGAAGCTGCATCAGTTAGGGTTAAAAGAATTGTTACCAGCTGAAACACATGAATCACTGCAATGATCCATTCATAGGCTCTTAAGCATTTGCTCATTTAAGGAATAAATAAACCCTTTATTTGCATGGGCGTATGCAGTAAAATTGTAAACAAATCATAACTTTGTCAAGTCAAGTGGCTTTATTGTCATTTCAACCATGTACACATGGTAAGTGGTCTGCACTTTAAACTTAGTTCTACAAAGTGCTTTACACTGGTTATCATTCACACACTCGTAGCAGAGCCATGCAAGGCACTAGCATGCCATAGGGAGTAACTTGGGGTTCAGTGTCTTGCCCAAGGACACTCCGGCATGTGGAGTCACGTGGGCCAGAAATTGAACCGCCAACCATACGATTAGTGGACAACCCGCTCTACCACCTGATCCACAGCTTCCCATATAGTGTACAGCTGGTACAGTACACAGTGAAACGAAACAACGTTCCTCCAGGACCATGGTGCTACATAAAACACACTAACCACATGAGACACGGAACTAAATAAGATCTACACATTTTTACATAAAGTGCACATGCAAATGTGTGCTAACAACACAAGACAGAACAGTACTACTAAAACAGGACAGTAGGCACAGAAAGTGACAGTGTAGCATCGACCAGTACAGTTTTAGTGTGGAAGTGTATAACAGGCAGTGCAAAAAGATGCAAAAAGTGTCATGCAAAAAAGGTGCAAAAGAGTAATAATATAATTTTAAAATGGTGTAACTGTAAACATAACATGCTATGACTTAGCATTGAGCAGATTAGCTTATACCAGATATGGACATAGCAGTTATTGCAGTAGCAATATGTTAAGATGTTAAGAGGAAGAACCCTTGAGAGGAACCAGACTCGGAAGGGAACCCATCCTCATTGCACCAATTACACCACTGACCACTAGGGGTCGCGGAAACACTGCACTAGACGGTAGAGTACACAGTGCATAGATTAAATGTACCATGGGCGTAACCACGCATTCTTTGGAGGGGTCGTGTCCCCCAATCTGTCCCCCCAAATACACAGTAGAAAATATTTTATGTCCCCCTTTAATGAACCCTGCCAACGGATCTGTCTTTTCTTCATCTATTCTATTTATTTATGTCTAATCCTTTTTAATATATTTCCGTTTGTAAAGGAAAATAGGTGTGTGACCCCCACTCCAATTGAACACTTGGTTGCACCCATAATCAACGCAGGTTGGTTGATATATTTAAGCAGCTCAGTCTGTAAGAAATAGAGACAGCAGCCAAGCGTAGAAAAGTACAGCAAGCTAAACAGCATGATGACATTAACATAATAAATGACACCAATTACACAAACAGAATATTCAGTTTATCCAATTAAAATGATCTTTCATTGGTCTTCTGGGAAAATAATGGTACCTGGTCACGATGCAGGCAGCGCAGTATTGCTTGGAAGCCTCCGTGGGGGAAATTGTATTTATAACATATATAGTGATGAATTTCGTTTCATAGGTAGCCATCATTTCTGAGTTTGTTTAAAAGTCGTGATTGCGTGTTTAAATGTTAGCGTGTGTGGTTTGCCTGCACACATCTTAGCTCGCCTCTACTTGGTGTGGTAGGTTTCATGGTAGGTTATGGAGCAGAGAATACATCTGCCCACAGGACGTCCACAGCACCCTACAATTTCCCCATGCTGTTGGAGCTTCTATCACTCAGAAATCACCTGAACTCAAACGGTAACTGTAATCCTACAACTATGTTCTAAATATGCGAATTTTCAGTATCAAACTTTGGATGTTGGGACACCCCCCATGTTCATACCATGGTTACGCCCTTGAAATGTACAGTACGTCATTTGGGACACATCTTTAGTATTTGCTCTCCGAAGCATGTTTTCGGAACAGAAGTAATGTAATGAGTAAACGTACCACGCGCCCAGACCGACTAATCGATAATGAGATTCGTTGACAACGATTTTCATACTTGATTATTATCGATTAGTTGTTGCAGCTCTAGATTACAAAATTTGTATTTAAATCATGTTTAAATAATACAGGTTGATTTTGTAAATCTTTGATTTGATCTCAGTCTGGGGTGCAGTTAAGGGGTTGACTTTTGGGTTTGAGCCTCCTGAAATATTTTATAACAGTTCCAAATGGGTATTTTGTTGGTAGTTAATCAACACACACACAGAGAGAGAGAGAGAGAGAGAGAGAGAGAGAGAGAGAGAGAGAACGAGAACGAGAACAGATGATTATATATGTCTAAAATCACATGTTTTATGTTTAATGATGTTAAAAAAAAAAGAACAAAGAAGTCATTGTTATGGTTCCTACTGTACATATTGAAGTGCCCTAACTGCTATATAGTGAGAAACAAAATTATCCATCTTATTTAGTCATTTTCAGTGACATTGTCATATTTCCCACAGCTATTAAAGACGGTGCTAACGCCATGTGCAGTTCAGAATAACTTGGCTTCATACTCGGGCACTCTCCAGTCAAGAGAGCGGTTGTGCAATATGTCTTAACTTCTACAACATGCAAGTAAGAATTTAATTCAATTTCATGACAAAACTTTAAACTTCACCATTTTATTTAATGTTTATTATCATTACAGTGGAGGATAAAATACAAATATCCTTTCATGAACTCGGAAAAGCTTATAACATATCATATCTTATAGCATGTAGTATATCATACCTATGGGCAAAGGTTACAGTATGCCTTACAGTGGATTAAAATAAAATAAAACACATCTACTAAAGAAAACTATTTACTGCAGCATAATTTAGCAGTTAAAGATAGTATTGGAGTAAATATTGAGTACTGGAGTAACAATTCTAGTGAAATAATTCAGATTAGAATATTATATGTTGTTTCATTGATATTAATCCGCTCAGAATCTCTGTCCTTCATCTCTTCGTCGTCTCGTGCCGGTCTTCATTGCAGTGAACCTCTTCATCTTATAAATGAATTCTATGGAGATACATTTTTATTGGTTTTACATTTGATTTTGATGTACTTAGTTAAAGAACATTATTGAGCAGATATTAGAGGTCGAGTCGAGACACTTACCAAATGTAGTGGTAGCAAATGAAGTTCATTTTCTCCTCGCAGTCTCTGTTCTCCCAGACACCATCTATAATGTTTCTCGCTCCACACCGGTAAGGCCAGGCGGGGCATGAAGGCATTGAAGTCGGGCTCGGCATATAATCCTGGTTCACCCAGAACCATGAGCCATCTATGAAGCGTAGACTGGTCCAGAAAGTGGGAGTGAGAATTTCCTTACTCCTGTTCTTGGCCAGAAAGTGATCAGTCTCCGTGGTGAGACTTACCAGGTCAGTGTAGTGCGTTCTGCAGTGCAGCAGAGCCTCGTGCCAGTTCTTCATCTCCTGCACCACGATAATCTGAGGTGCCCAAGTGTAGCAGAAAAATTTCCGAATTTCTGTACATTGTTTATTTTCCCACTCATTATTGTTAGTAAACGCACAGTCTTCAGTGTCAAGATGGTCAGGTTGCCCATTTTTCCACTTATTGAAGTCCAGTACTTTTCCATCAGACCACTGTGTAAATGCTGGCTCACGTTTATTTTTTCTAAGGCCGATCCAGCACTGGTCAGATTTATGACTACTCGTTTGATTTACGAAACTGTCGAATTCCCATTGTGTGTCAATAACTGCCAGATCTACATAAGTAGCTCTGCAGTGCGTCTGAGCATCAGTCCAGGACAAAGGTGTATCGCAGTAAATGTATTGTCTCCAGGACAGACCTGTGGCTGCATCTGTTAGAGCCAGCAGCAGAAGGAAGGAGAGAACAGCCATCTTCCCTCACCGTGGTGTGTTTGAGCTCAGCTCTGTTGATTCTACAGGAATTAAATTACCGGTGACAGCAGCACACAAATGAAAACACAAAACCAAATTCCCAAACTGAGGGAGAGGACAATGCAAATTTTATGTAAGTGCAGAACGCACGTGATTTGGATTTCTTTACCCTAAAAAACACTTCAGTCCGTTTTTCACTTTTATTATGAAATGAAAAAAATATTTAATGTAAAAAAGAAGAAGAAATGAGATGAAAGGGTTTAAACAACCCCTGAATAAATAAATCCTTTATTTGCACATGCAGTAAAATTGTGAACAGATCACAGCTTCGTCAACTTGCATGGCTTTTCCATCGATACTGAACAGAATAAAATTTTTAGAAAGGACAAAATTTGAGTTATCTCATGCAGGTGAAGTGCGTGTGTGTAACGTCGTAGCGTTTCACTGATGCTGACTGACGTTAAACTGATTCTAGTTTCAGGAAGTCACACGGATCCTTCAAATATCGGTTACCAAGGCAACCTGTACAAACATTGCTTGCGTTTGCCTGGTCAAAGCTCGCCAGGGTAAGCTTATTTTAAAGAACTTAAATACCATGAATTCAGTTTGTGAAAATAATTTCTGCTTCTGAGATGGTTCAGATAAATAAAATGTTATACATGCAGAATAATTAATGACGATGACCCGTTAGAGAACACAGTGGAGATAAAATGGCAGGTTTTTGTGATGTAAAAATTTTTTTTAAATAAAATAAAGACACCAAGTAAATCATGTCAGAACATTTCCTACGTTTATTGTGTAATGTTAATCTATTCGTTAAAGTGAAACACAATAAGAATAATTTTAGGGAAATAATACAATAACCAGGTTGCGTAAGTGTTCACACCCCTAAACTAATACTTAGTTGAAGCAGCTTTAGATTTTATCACAGCATTCAATCTTTGTGGGTAAGAGTCATTCAGTGTGGAGCGTCTTGACATGGCAATATTTTTCCATTCTTCCTTGCAAAAGTATTCGACATTGACAGAGTATCAGTCTGGCAGGGCATCATGTCAGATTTTTGATTGGATTTCAGTCTGGACTCTGGTTTACCCCACAGCCCAGAGATTTGAAGAATTCGGGAGATTGTTGTCACATGTAGGGAGCGCTGTGTCAAACATATCTTTTGGTAATATGGCCAAAAAGTTCAACTTTGGTCTCATCAAACCGTAACACATGATTCCACATGGTTTTGGGAGATTGGATGTTTTTAAAAATATATATTTTTGGTGAGATTGTTGTGACATGTAGGGAGCAACCTGTACTTGCCAGAAATTGCTGCAATTATTTTAATGTTCCTGTAGGCTTCTTGGCAGCCTCCCTGACCAGTTTTCTCCTGAACTTTTCATCAATTTTAGAGGGACGTCCTGTTCTTAGTAGTGTCACTGTCGTGCCTTATTTTCTCCACTTGTTGTTTGTCTTTGGGTATATATCTAATTCCTTTGGAAAAAAATTTATAATCCTCTCTTGATTGAAATTTTTCAACAATGAGATCCCGTACCTGCTTTGTAACCTCTTTGTGGCCCATGACTTGTCTAATTGGATGTTACCAAAAAGATGACAGGAGAATCCTATAGGAGCAGATGGACTTTATTTGGGGTTAATCAGTCACATTAACTGATGGCAGGTGTACACTAATTAGTATTTAACTCCCAATGATGAAAGGGTGTGCACACTTATGCTAGTTTTATTTTTATTTTTTTTACATCGCAAAAACCTGCCATTTTAACAGGGCTGTGCAGACTTTTTATATATATGTCAAGTCAAAGCACATTTAAAAACAGCAAATGTTGAACAAAATCCTGTACAAAAGTGCAAATAAATTCACCCAAGTTAATAAAATAACATTTATAAACTAACCTGAACAAATATACAAGAAGAAGAAGAAGAATTAAAAGACCAAGAAGATACAAAATTGCATAATGAAATTAATGAATGAAAAATAGAGAAAAAGCACACCACTGCGTCACCATGCACCAAACATCTTACAGCTATAGGCGTAGGCCAAAGAGAAAGCATGAGTTTTTAAATGGAACTTAAATATGCTGAGATTTTTGGAAGACCTGAATGAGATTGTGATTTCATCACAGATGTAATGAAGGCAGGGCAAACAATCTCCAAATCCTTAAATGTAAGGAACCTGTGATTGGTTCTAAGTCGGAAGAAGCTTGCACGGACAGCAGATTTAATTTGCTTGTAAAATTTTAAGCGTCATAAGATGTTGTCAGAGATGAAGTCACCGGGTGTAGGGCTTGGCTGTTTTGGATGTGGGGTTTTTGTTTATGTGTTTGGTTAGTCAGTGAGTAAGGGAAGCGCTTGTCTTTTGTTTGTCTTTATGTTAATTGGTAGGTAAGGCAGCATCTGTCTGTACAGGTAATATCAGGCTTTAGTTCGTTATTGTGGCGTTGGCTGGCCTGATGTTTTCCAGTGACTGTAAATATCCATATTGCATAAAAAATATAGTTCGTAAACCACAGAATTCTTGCCAGTGTCCTTTTGTCCGTCCACTTTTTTCCTCAGTCAAACCAATTTCGTTATCGTCCCCAACCCTAGACTGAGGAGACAAAGTTGTTAACAAGCTGTTTAAAGAAACTAGAAGGTCCAAACACGACTCACTACCATCCAACGTTTAATATCCCTCAGGCAATCACAGTGAAACATTACAGAGCCATTATTACCAGGGTTAAGTGTGAGGTACAACTGTGTATCATCAGCGTAGAAATGATAGGAGATATTACGCTTCTGAAGGATGTGACCTAATGGAAGCAAATATAAAGAGACTAATTAGGAGGCTCGTGGTTACAAGGTGAGAAGTTGGATCTCATAGCATTAATCATTACTAACAAAGAAAGCAAGAAAATACTTACAAGGTTGTGCTTTTTACTTTAGGTGTCTTATTTCTATCTTACGTCTCTCGTGCCACTGAGTCCAGGATGCTCAAACAGCTGGAGTTAGTGTACATAATGCAACCAGTTCTTCTGTGGGTAAATAAGGAGAAGAGGATGAGATGATGGAGGTTAAGGGATCTACAGTGTAAGTTTCTGAGAACTGTCAGGCAGTATAAGGCTGAATCGAGCGGGAGAGATGCTGTGGAGTTTGGGATTTCAGGGCTGGACAAGGAAGAATGGCATCAAATGTAATAGCCCTGACAGACAGATATAGTAGATTTCAGTGTTACAAACAGAAAAAACAACTGACAGAACACGATCAAGAGTGTGTCCGGGCTTGTGTGTAGGACCCGTGACAGATCAACAAGATTAAATGAGTAAAAAAAAACTGCAACCAGAGGAATAGATGGACAGCAAACATGTATATTAAAATTGCCAAGAATTA
This sequence comes from Ictalurus punctatus, assembly GCF_001660625.3. Lineage (NCBI taxonomy): Eukaryota > Metazoa > Chordata > Actinopteri > Siluriformes > Ictaluridae > Ictalurus > Ictalurus punctatus. The sequence continues at coordinate 29,683,356 of NC_030424.2, forward strand.
AAATACGATCCAAAGTAGACTCAATAATGGACAAAAAGTCAGAGAACTCTGTAATAAAATCCTTATTAAACTTTGATGGTTCAAGAGACGCCTTGAATTAAGTAAATTCCAGTCTTCTGAAAAATATTCTCAGGTGAATAGGCCTCTTCTCCTATCTCGTTACTGCCCAGGAATACATATAAATATTCAACGGAAATGACCAACATTACATACATATGTAAATGTGGGGTCTCCCGTTCACGTTTCAGTGAGGAAGCATTGACAGTGGTGGAAAGAACAACAAAAAATGTTGGGGAATACAAATAGGAAGCTGTGAACGAGATCGGGGGGAAAAGGACACAATTACCTGTTGTTGTTTTTTTTTTTAAAAAAAAAAAAAAAACTTGAAAAATAAACTAAAAAAAAATATAAAAGGGATTATGTCCTGGGCTGGTAAATCCCTGACACAGCCCAGGGTAAAGATCTATAACCTGTGTTTATATGTTTCTGTAAAGCTGCTTTGAGACAATGTCCCTTGTTAAAAGTGCTATACAAATAAACTTGAATTGAATTGAATTGAATTGAATCGAATCAATGGACAGATATTACACATTGGGTCTCTCTAAACCTGGAACCTACTCAGCACATAGTTCCAAGACAAAGCCTCTTGGAGATTTAAATCGGCTCATTAGCCAGTCATCACGGCAAGGAAATGTTTGTGGTGTCCAAAAACATTTTTTTAAAAAAGCTTCTCGCCGTATTTTTCCGTTAGTTCTTAAATTGCCAAAAATGCCCCTGGGCCATAGGTGTCATTCTCTGTGCTATTTATATCATTCTGTTATCTATTTGTTAATACATCTGTAAATGTGTGAAATTACTTTACAGCTGTTTACAACATGTAAGTACCCACAATTAATACCAGTATACATAATGAATAATGGTTTCCTTAATCAGAGAGGGGATTAAACTGTAGACTGCAGAATAGTTAATTGCAGCAATAAATATCAATCATACTCATGTCCAAGAAGTCTGTAGGTGCTTATTATGGAGCTGTAATAATAATATATAATGTTATAATATAATATAATAATTTTCCACCAAGTATTTCTTTATAAAATTCCTTTTCTTTTTTTTTTTCATGTGGGAAGTTGCATATGCAGATTTTGCGTCATTAAAAGTGGCTTAAATCTCTCAATGAAATAATAAGTATTCAGTAGAGATGTCACTGATCTGATCAGCAGAATCTGTATTGGGTCGATACCAGCGAATAAAACGGTGTATCAGACATGAAAGAAATAAAAAACCAAAAGGAAACAAAAAGAAAAGATTGGAATTGGTTTTGGAAACTTTATTTATTTATTTATTTATTAGAATTATACGATACATACAAAGAAACATAATATAGACTGTAGTTTTTAGGATTTTTAAATTGAATTGTATCATTTATATTATATGATATTATATGATACTGTATAATATATTTATTTAATTTCACATCTTATATACTTACAATTTATTATATGTATTATATTTGCAGTGTAAGTGACTTTTTTGTGTGAAAGCTGTGTTTTTGTGCAAGTTGTATTTTAAACTATTTATTTATTTATTTATTTATTTATTTATTTATGTAACTGTATTTTTAAAGTGCTTCAGACAAAAATAGTCATTTTAAAGCTTGGTAGTTTTTAACAAAAAAAAAAAAAAACTCGGGAGACAAATTGCATATGCTCATGCAAACGATATGCAAACTATAAGACTATGCACAGTCCAGATGCACACATTGGCAGGTTTTTGGGATGTAAAAAATTAAAGTAATTTAAATCATGTCAGAGCCTTTTTCACCTTTATTGTGAAATTAAAACATATAAATATCAAGTGACAAACAACTAGAAATGTTTTTTGGGGAAAATAATAAAAATCAAAAACTTCCAATACTCAGCTTGTATAAGTGTGTACAACCTTTTATAATGGGATATGTGGCAGTGTTCAGAATCAACCAATCATATTCAAACTCATGTTAAATACTAATCAGTGTTCACCTGCCATCAATTAATGTGACTGATTAACTCCAAATAAAGTCCAGCTGTTCCTGTAGGATTTTCCTGACATCTTCTTGATAACATCCAATTAGAAAATCCCTGGGCTGAAAAGAGCTTACAAAGCAGGTACGGGATCTCAGTGTTAAAAAATATCAGGAGAAGGTTACAAAAAAAAAAACAAGGTATTGGATATACCATGGAAGACTGTAAAGACAATCATCAACAAGTGGAGAAAATATGGCACAGTGACACTTGTCGTGGAAGTTAGACAACACTCGCAGACTCGTCCTCTGAAGGTAAAAAGGTTTATTACAGGATGATGGTTAATACAGGATAGAATAAAGCAGGATAGAATAATGAGAGCGCTCTGAGCGCTTGTACTAAACCACTACTATATATATGAAACTCAGAGCATGATATAATTCTGTGTCCCGATTAAAAAGCGGTTTGAGGCAGTTCAAACAGGCTTTGTTTTAGGATCTTGGTCAGATGAACCTTGAACAGAAGAACATGTTTGTGTCTCTGTAAGCAGATAAACATTCTCTACTGATCTCAGTGAAATGGCATGGCCTTCTTGGGCGTTATCCTCAGACGAACATGAACAAGAACGAACTTATTACAAAGTAAAAATGAGTAATTTACCTCACACACTTTAAAGAACAGTTTGTCCTGATAAAATTGATAAGCTTGATCAGGAGAAAACTGGTCAGGGAGGCTGCCATGAGCAACTTTAAAATGACTGCAGCAATTTCTGGCAAGTGGTTGCTCCCTACATGTGACAACAATCTCCCGGATTCTTCATATCTCTGAGCGATGGAGTAGGGTGGCAAAACAGAAGCCTTTTTTTAACCAAAAAATAAATGAAAAATACTTTCAATCTCCCAAAACCATGTGGAATAATGTGTTCTGGTCTGATGAGACCAAAGATGAACTTTTTGGCCACAATACCAAAAGATATGTTTGGCACAAAAAAAACACATCACATCACCAAAAGATCACCATCCCCATGGTGAAGCATGGTGGTGGCAGCATCATACTTTAGGGCTGTTTTTCTTCAGCTGGAACTGGGGCTTTAATCAGGGTGGAGGGAATCAGGAACAGCTCCAAATACTAATCAATTTTGGCACAAAACCATAAGGTTAAAGGTTAACCATAAAACAATTAAGATGAAGAGGAATCTCACCTTTCAGCATGACAACGACCCGAAACAAACCTCCAGATCAACAAAGAAACGGCTTCACCAAAACAAGTTCAAGGTTTTGGAACGGCCCTGCCAGAGTCAAAACCTAAATCCAATCAAATATCTGTGTGGTGAACTGAAGAGGTTGTGCACAGGAGATGCCCAGCCAGTCTGACGGAGTTAGAACGCTTTTACAAGAAAGAATGGAAAAATACTGCTAAATCAAGATGCTCCAAAAGGACTGACTCTTACCCAAAAAGACTGAATGCTGTGATGAAATCTAAAGGTGCTTCAACTGAGTATTAGTTTAGGGATGTGCACACTTATGCAATCTGGTTATAGTACATTTTATGTTTTTCATGTTTTTCCCCTAAAATGATTCTTATTGTTTTTCACGTTAATTAATGGGTTAAAATTTCACAATAAAATGTAGAAAAAGTTCTGGCATAATTTATCTTCTCAAAAAAAAAAAAAAAACCTGCCCTTTAACAGGGTTGTACACTTTTTATATCCACTGTAGACTTTGGTCACTAGATGGAGACATTCTACCTTTGTGCTTTCCTTTTTTTTCACTTGCCCTGTTAACCTTTGTTATTGTTTTCACCTGCCCCTGATTTGCTAGATTATTTATTCCCTCCTTTTCCTTGTTCATTGCCGAGTCCTTGTGTTTCTCATGTGAGTGACACTGTCTTTGCCTTTGTCGCTAACTGATTTATCTTAGGGATTGGGAAATGAAGCCTCACGAAGCACTGAGGCTTTCCCCTCACTGTTCCGGGGAAAGATTCAAAGCTTCCAGACTGTCGAAAACAGCGCCATCTGGTGGTTAGTAAAAAAAATAAAAAAAATAACCCTGCCAAAAGCCTGTGGAAGAAGATCCGTCCGATGAAGCAGCCGCCACACACTCCGTAGATAGTTTCAGTTATGTGCACAAATAAAAGCCTAACGTGGTTGGTGTTCTGGAACACTCAGGTTTGTGTCTACATCATGCCAAGAAGAAGGAACATTAGCCACGACCTCCGAGAAGCAACTGTTGCTGCTCATCTGAGAAGGGTTATAAGGCCATCTCCAAGTAATTTGAAATACATAATTCTACAGCGAAAAGAAATTTTTTACAAATGGAGAGCCCTCAAAACAGTTGCCCATGTTCCCATTAGTGAGCATCCCAGCAAATGTAGTCCAAGCTTAGAGTGTTTAATGATCAGAGATATAAAGAAAACCCCATTGTGTGACGTGCAGGCCTTTGTAAGCACATTAAATCCTTACGTTCATGATGGCACACTAAGAAAAAGACTGAACAAGTATAGCGGTCATGGAAGGAGAAGGGTAACAATATCCTTTGGACTAATGAGACCAAGATGGAGATGTTTAATCATCATGCACATACATATACTGTATACATATATTACCAGGGATATTGTGCTTCTTTGAAATTCTGTTTTGTTTCTCTCTTTTTTTTCTCTCTTTTTCTTTTTTCAATTTCTTCTCTTTCTCTTATTGGATCAAGTGTTTCTTTTCTTACTTCTTTTTTTTCCCCGTTAGCTCACTCTCAGAACAAAGCCCTCACATACGGTACCGGTCACCTTTCTACAAATGTGCGACAAAGAACAGCGTCATAAGCTGGCCTTGAAGATCCTGCACGGTAGGTGCAGGCAATCCAGGTTAATCAGCCTGGAGGATTCTGGGTAACTAAATTCTCCCAAACGGCCACACTCACAGTGTATTGCTACCGCCCTCTGCTGGCTGCCAGTAGTGTAGTGTGGCCTCTTACAAAAATATCATGAAAACATCTGACTGTGATGCATACTGTACATACAGTGCCTCCAGAAAGTATTCATCTTCAAATTTAAGTAATATCAGAATGGGATTTTTCTGCTCCTTTTGAAGTGACTCTCTAGAGAAGTAAAATTTAATACATTATTTAGATGTCCTCAGAATTCTTTGAAAATAAAAGAAAAATAAAAAAAACACTTATTTGGTAAGTATTCACCCCTTTGTGTGCATTTTATTAACATTTTATTTAATGATTATTATCATTACAGTGGAGGATAAAATACAAATATCCTTTCATGAACTCGGAAAAGCTTATAACATATATCTTATAGCATGTAGTATATCATACCTATGGGCAAAGGTTACAGTATGCCTTACAGTGGATTAAAATAAAATAAAACACATCTACTAAAGAAAACTATTTACTGCAGCATAATTTAGCAGTTAAAGACAGTATTGGAGTAAATATTGAGTACTGGAGTAACAATTCAAGAGAAATAATTCAGATTAGAATATTATATGCTGTTTCATTGATATTAATCTGCTCAGAATCTCTGTCCTTCGTCTCTTCGTCGTCTCGTGCCGGTCTTCATTGCAGTGAACCTCTTCATCTTATAAATGAATTCTATGGAGATACATTTTTATTGGTTTTACATTTGATTTTGATGTACTTAGTTAAAGAACGTTATTGAGCAGATATTAGATGTCGAGTCGAGACACTTACCAAATGTAGTGGTAGCAAATGAAGTTCATTTTCTCCTCGCAGTCTCTGTTCTCCCAGACACCATCTCTAATGTTTCTCGCTCCACACCGGTAAGGCCAGGCGGGGCATGAAGGCATTGAAATCGGGCTCAGCATATCATCCTCTTCACCCAGACCATGAGCCATCCATGAAGCGTAGACCGGTCCAGAAAGTGGGAGTAAGAATTTCCTCACTCCTGTTCTTGGCCAGAAAGTGATCAATCTCCGTGGTGAGACTTACCAGGTCAGTGTAGTGCGTTCTGCAGTGCAGCAGAGCCTCGTGCCAGTTCTTCATCTCCTGCACCACGATCATCTGAGGTGCCCAAGTGTAGCAGAAAAAATTCTTAGTTTGTGTACAAATTTCATCTTGCCACTCATAATTGCTAGTAAACACACAGTACTCTTCCATCAGACCACTGTGTAAACTCTGTCTCACTTTTATTTTTTCTAAGGTCGATCCAGCAATGGTCAGATTTCTGACTCGTTTGATTTGTGAAACTGTCGAATTCCCATTCTGTGTCAGTACTTGACAGATCTACATAATTATCTCTACAGTGTGTCTGAGCATCAGTCCAGGACAAAGGTGTATTGAAGTGAACGAATTTTCTCCAGGACAGACCTGTGGCTGCATCTGTTAGAGCCAGCAGCAGGAGGAAGGAGAGAACAGCCATCTTCCCTCACCGTGGTGTGTTTGAGCTCAGCTCTGTTGTTTCTACAGGAATTGAATTACCGGTGACAGCAGCACACAAATGAAAACACAAAACCAAATTCCCAAACTGAGGGAGAGGACAATGCAAATTTTATGTAAGTGCAGAACGCACGCGATTTGGATTTCGTTACCCTAAAAAACACTTCAGTACGTTTCCTGCTGAAGTCTCTTTCCCCTTTTATTATGAAATTGTGTGTGTGTGTGTGTGTGTGTGTGTGTGTGTGTGTGTATACACTACTGGTCAAAAGTTTGTGGACACTCGACTGAAATATTTCTCATGACGTTAAAAACCTTTTGATCTGAAGGTGTGAGATTAAACGTGTGAAATCGGTGTCGTAGACAAAAATATAATCGTGCCGACGTATTCATTTCTTTCATTAGAAAACTTACATCTTATTTACAAAAAAAAAACTTTGTTTAAACGGACGTCTCGGAGCGGAATATTCCGAAACGCAGCCGATAAGAGTCCAGCGTAGGTGTGAACTCCTTTAATAGTGTTTAAAAAGCATCACAGGGAAATTCCTCAAGAAATCGGTTGAGAAAATGTCGAGAATTCTAGGCAAAAAGGGTGTATACTTCGAAGATGCTAAAATATAAAATTAAAATAAAGAATGAGTGTTTCTAAACTTTGACCGGTTTTTGTTTATAATATATAAAACCTGGTCATTCAGGTACTCACTCAGTTGACGTCCATAGACCTGACCAACTGAAGCGACCTCAGATCATAACACTGCCTCCACAGGCTTGTACAGTAGGCATTATGAATGAAGCGTGCATCACTTTATGTTCTTCCCTTCTTACCCTGACACACCTGTCACTTTAGAATAAGGTAAATCTGGACTGCAGGACCTTTTTCCATTGCTCCACAGTCCAATCTTTATGCTTCCTAGCAAATTGAAGTCATTTTTTTCTGATGAGCCTCACACTGATTAGGCCACACAGCTGTTTATCCCCAATCCTGTAAGTTCTCGTCGCACTTATCCCAGTTCCAGGGATTTCAGCAATCTCCTTAGCTGTTTTCTTTGCTTACTTTGTTTGATGCAGGCCAATAATTTGCCCCGTCTGAAACACTTTTTTATAACCATCATCTTTTCCATGGCCATGGAATACGTCTTCCGACATGGCTGCTTAAGAAATGAGAAGCTGCATCAGTTAGGGTTAAAAGAATTGTTACCAGCTGAAACACATTAATCACTGCAATGATCCATTCATAGGCTCTTAAGCATTTGCTCATTTAAGGAATAAATAAACCCTTTATTTGCATGGGCGTATGCAGCAAAATTGTACACAAATCATAACTTTATCAAGTCAAGTGGCTTTATTGTCATTTCAACCATGTACACATGGTAAGTGGTCTGCACTTATACCGCACTTTTTTAACCTTAGCAGTTCTAAAAAGCACTTTACACTGGTTCTCATTCACCCACACACACCAACGATAGCAGAGCTGCCATGCAAGGCACTAGCTTGCCATCGGGAGCGACTTGGGGTTCAGTGTCTTGCCCAGGACACTTCGAGGAGTCACATGGGCCGGGAATCGAACCACCAACCGTATGATTAGTGGACAACTCGCTCTACCACCTGATCCACAGCCGCCCATATACTGTACAGCTGGTACAGTACACAGTGAAACGAAACAACGTTCCTCCAGGACCATGGTGCTACATAAAACACACTAACCACATGAGACACGGAACTAAATAAGATCTACACATTTTTACATAAAGTGCACTTGCAAATGTGTGCTAACAACACAAGACAGAACAGTACTACTAAAACAGGACAGTAGGCACAGAAAGTGACAGTGTAGCATCGACCAGTACAGTTTTAGTGTGGAAGTGTATAACAGGCAGTGCAAAAAGGCAGAGTAACAATATAATTTTAATATGGTGTAAATGTAAGCAGAACATGCTATGACTTATTATTCAGCAGATTAGCTTATACCAAATATGGACATAGCAGTTATTGCAGTAGCAGCAGTTCAGAGTGTGTGTGTGTCTGTCTATCTGTGTGTGTGTCTGTGTCTCTGTCTGTCTGTGTGTGTGTGTGTGTGTGTGTGTGTGTGTGTGTGTCCAGGGGGGTAAGGGTCAGATGTAGGGTGGGGGCGATACATGAACTGCAGTGGGTCCAGCGACTTGATGTGTCTGATAACGAGCCTCTCAAAAGCACTTAATGATGATGGGTGTGAGTGCAACGGAACGGTAGACACTGAGGCAGGACACTGAAGATTTCTTCGGCACAGTGGCAATGGTGGTGGCCTGGAAGCACGTTGTAACAACGGCGCTGCTCAGGGAGATGTTGAAGATGTCAGTGAGAACATCAGCCAGGTGGCCTGCACATCCTCTGAGCACTCTGCCAGGAGTGTTGTCTGGTCCAGCAGCCTTCCATGGTTTGACTCTGTGTAGAGTTTTCCTCACATCAGCCATGGTTAGACACAGCACCTGTTTGTTGGAAGGTGGGGTGGTCTTCTTCGCTGCCATGTCATTCTGTGCCTTAAACTGAGCATAGAAGTTATTCAGCACATCTTTAAGGGAGGCATCACTGTCACAGGCGGGTGATGTTGTCCTGTAGTTGCTAATGGCCTGAATGCCCTGCCACATGCTCCCCGCGTCGCCACTGTCCGTGAAGTGACTGTGGATTTTCTGGGCGTGTGTGCGCTTTGCCTCTCTGATGGCATGTGACAGTTTGGCTCTTGCTGTTCTTAGAGCCACCTTGTCACCTGCCTGAAGTCGGAGTCTCGGGTCATCCACGACTTCTGATTAGAGCGTGTGGTGATGGTCTTGGAGACAGTGACTTCATCAGTGCACTTGCTGATGCAGCTGGTCACTGATGCCGTGTATTCCTACAAGTTGGTGGAGTTGCTCAAAACAGTCATGAAGAGGAGAGATGGCTCCTGCTGGTCAGGATTTCGCCTGGTTCCAAACCGGTCAATGTGACGAGGAGGAGGGAGAAGCCAGGCTGTGTAGATTCACACCTGGCAAGGATTTGATTTAATCAGTGGGAGACAGAGATAAAGGAGTGCCAGAGAGAAGTGACAGAGAGAAAGATGCATGCATACATACATACATGCACATATATATATACACACACATACATACATACATACATACACACACACACACACACACACACACACACACACACATATATATATATATATATATATGTATGTATGTATGCATGTGTGCTTTATGTTATGTTTGAGTTCTGTTGATTATTAAACTTTATGTTTATGTATTACAGTGGTCCTGAAACCCGGGAAAGAGGAAGGACGCGCTGTCGCAGAGCCCTCGCCGCTGTGGGAAGATCGTGGCACCAAGGAGGCGGTGCTGCTGGAGCGGTTGCTGGAGAGGATGGAGGAGTCGCTGCTTTCTGCTGTGAGGTGGAGGAACCACTGCCGTCCACCTGGAAGGGGAGGAGTGGTTGCAGTCCACCAGAGGACGGAGGACCCACTGTTGCCGGGGTGTGGCTGCCGTCAACCTGAAAAGGGGAGGAGCCTCAGCCATCCTCCTGGAAGTCCAGTGCCATCAGTCAGCATCATGGGGGATCAGCTGACAGCATGTCTGGGAACCAGAGAACCATCTTTTTCTCTCTCTCCTCTCTTTCTCTCTGGCTCTCTCTCTCTAGCTTGCTCTTTCTCGCTCCCCTATTCCTCCCTTTCTCTCCTCTAGCTTGCAGGCAAAGGGGCCAGCCAGGTGAAGGATGTATAGCCAGAAGGGCAGCACTTCTCCTCCTGAAAGGGGATGGGGGGTATATGTGACAAGGAGGAAGGAGAAGCCAGGCTGTGAGGATGCACACCTGGCACTGATTTGAATATTCAGTGGGAGAGAAGGATAAAGGAGTGGCTGGAAGTGCCAGATAGAGGGAGACATATACGCGCTTTATGTTTCTGTAATATCTGTGTTGTGCTTAAGTTATATTTATTATTAAACATTATGTTTATGTCCAGCTGGTTCCCATTTCCTCCTTGCACGTCTGTGAAGTTTGTTACAGTTAATTATTCCACAGTTTTGGGGCTGTAACTGAAAATGCACACTCACTCTCTGACTTTAACTGGGACTGTGGGACATTCAGAAGAGCTTCACTAACTCCTCTACGAAACCTTGACGAAGTAGCAGGCAGATTAATTCTGCGATGTAAAGCGGTTATAATCTATGCAATGCCTTAAAAGCAAAGAGTTAAACCATGAAATCAAAACAGGAGTTATACTGTCTCTCTTTCTGGTACCAGTCAAGGGGCAAGCAGCAGAGTTTTGACCCAGTTGGAGGCGTAAGAGAAAAGACTGACTAACCCCGCGGTAAAGACAATTACAGTAGTCAAGACAAAATGAAATGAAGGTATGGTAGACAATCTCCAACTTGTGATTGGTTCTAAGTCAGAAAAAGCTTGAATGGACAACAGACTTAATTTGCATGTAGAATTTTAAGTATCATAAGATGTTGTCAGAGTCACCAGGTGTAGGGCTTGGCTGTTTTGGATGTGGGGTTTTTGTTTGTGTTTGGTTAATCACTGAGTAAGGGAAGCGCCTGTCTTTACTTTGTCTTTATGTTAATTGGTAGGTAAGGCATGCTGTCTATACAGGTAATGTCAGGTTTTTGTTTGTTGTTTTGGCGTTGGCTGACCTGATGTTTTCTAGTAACTGTAAATACCCATATTGCATAATATATATTCATAAACCACAGAATTCTTGCCAGTGTCCTTTTGTGCAAGGAACTTTAAAGAAACTAGAGTGTCCAAACACAATTCACTACCATCCAACATTTAATATCCCTCAGACAATCACAGTGAGACATTACAGAGCCATTATTACCAAGGTTGAGAGGGAGGTACAACTGTGTACCATCATCATCAGTGTAGAAATGATAGGAGATATTATGCTTCTGAGGGATGTGTCCTAATGGAAGCAAATATAAAAAGATTAAGATCAGCCCTAGGATAGAGCCTTGTGGTACCCCACAGGTGATGGATGCTGTGGAGGAGGAAGAATTTCCTATCCTGATTGAAATGGTAAGGTCTTTTACATATGAGGAAAACCATACCCAGATAGCAAGATGACATTGATTCAATGTTGAAATTCCATCAGAATCATCATTTTGGTTGAGGTTGAATATTCAGTGCTAAATAATATTGAATCAATGTGAATAATTCATTCTTTTTCTGTGTTGAAAAGACAAACAGTGAATCAATGTTCATTTTGGGTCAGTTTCATTTCCCAACTGGTGGGGCTTAGATTTAATGTCAATCCATCTAATTGTTTTAAATCACTTTATTATCCAGTTTATCATAATCTGTACATTAATTGTATTTTGATTCAGTGTTAAATACTCTATTTAATTTAAGTTGAACAGATATTGATTTTACATCCATCTTGATCTATCTTTCATCATTTAAAGAATCGTCATTGGTTACTTTAAGGAGGGCCAACTGAGTACTATGATGTGCTCGAATGCTCTGCATGGGGAGGTAATTGCGCCTGAGGCAGTAGCAGAGGATTTGTCTCTCCGGGCGACCGAGCAAATGGCCCGTCACATTGGTTGTTCAATGGGTAGACTGGTTGTGGTGAAGAGGAACCTATGGCTCAACCTCTCAGGGATGGGGGACAATGATAAGGTCTCCTTGCTGGATGCTCCTGTTGAACTTTCCGGCCTGTTCAGCGGTGCGGTTTGTGCCATCGCCGACAGGTTTCGCAAAGCAAAACAGCAAACAGTGGCCTTCATCCAGTTCCTTCACCGTCATGTTGAGTTTAGTCACAGAAGTGTGAGGTAGGCACAGAAGGCAAGTGTGGAGAGCCAGGGGGAGAGCCAGGGGGACCGGGCAGCCACAGTCACAGCCTGATAATAGGCCTGATATGAGATTGATCATAAAACACACACACCCCTCCCCCCACCCCCAGTTTGGAGGTTTGCTCATCACGGTAGTCAGCACAGAGCAGAGTCCACCATTATTACAGGAAGTAAGATCCCTCTTGGTAAATGGGCCATAGTACCCCATTCTTGTTATATTTGTTATTTTTGTCTTTCAGGTGCATGGCCAAAGAAGTTCTGAAACAAGACAACGAGAGAAATAAGTATCAAAAATAAGTCATTATAAGTTGCATTTTCAGTTGAATTTGGGGAAACCACTTGAAGCACTCGTTGTGTTGAACTATTTCAATCGTTTTTGTTTGATTTGTTCAACACAAACACCTGAAAGTCTGTAAATTTTGACAGTAAACCTGGTTTGCAATGAGGGTTGAATAATTTTGATTGCAACTAAGTGTGTGTGTGTGTGTGTGTGTGTGTGTGTGTGTGTGTGTGTGTGTGTGTGTGTGTGTATGTGTGTATTCCAAAATATAATCTGGAGTTTTGCAGTAATCTTAATACTCTGGCATCAGTCAAGAGAGCGGTTGTGCAATATGTCTTAACTTCTACAACATGCAAGTAAGAATTTAATTCAATTTCATGACAAAACTTTAAACTTCACCATTTTATTTAATGTTTATTATCATTACAGTGGAGGATAAAATACAAATATCCTTTCATGAACTCGGAAAAGCTTATAACATATCATATCTTATAGCATGTAGTATATCATACCTATGGGCAAAGGTTACAGTATGCCTTACAGTGGATTAAAATAAAATAAAACACATCTACTAAAGAAAACTATTTACTGCAGCATAATTTAGCAGTTAAAGATAGTATTGGAGTAAATATTGAGTACTGGAGTAACAATTCTAGAGAAATAATTCAGATTAGAATATTATATGCTGTTTCATTGATATTAATCCGCTCAGAATCTCTGTCCTTCATCTCTTCGTCGTCTCGTGCCGGTCTTCATTGCAGTGAACCTCTTCATCTTATAAATGAATTCTATGGAGATACATTTTTATTGGTTTTACATTTGATTTTGATGTACTTAGTTAAAGAACATTATTGAGCAGATATTAGAGGTCGAGTCGAGACACTTACCAAATGTAGTGGTAGCAAATGAAGTTCATTTTCTCCTCGCAGTCTCTGTTCTCCCAGACACCATCTCTAATGTTTCTCGCTCCACACCGGTAAGGCCAGGCGGGGCATGAAGGCATTGAAGTCAGGCTCGGCATATAATTCCGGTTCACCCAGAACCATGAGCCATCCATGAAGCGTAGACCGGTCCAGAAAGTGGGAGTAAGAATTTCCTCACTCCTGTTCTTCGCCAGAAAGTGATCAGTCGCCGTGGTGAGACTTACCAGGTCAGTGTAGTGCCTTCTGCAGTGCACCAGAGCCTCGTGCCAGTTCTTCATCTCCTGCACCACGATCATCTGAGGTGCCCAAGTGTAGCAGAAAAAGTTCCGAATTTCTGTACATTGTTTATTTTCCCACTCATTATTGTTAGTAAACGCACAGTCTTCAGTGTCAGGATGGTCAGGTTGCCCATTTTTCCACTTATTGAAGTCCAGTACTCTTCCATCAGACCACTGTGTAAACGCTGTCACACCTTTATTTTTTCTAAGGCCGATCCAGCACTGGTCAGATTTATGACTACGCGTTTGATTTACGAAACTGTCGAATTCCCATTGTGTGTCAGTAACTGCCAGATCTACATAATAAGCTTTGCAGTGCGTCTGAGCATCAGTCCAGGACAAAGGTGTGTTGCGGTGAACATATTTTCTCCAGAACAGACCTGTCGCTGCATCTGTTAGAGCCAGCAGCAGGAGGAAGGAGAGAACAGCCATCTTCCCTCACCGTGGTGTGTTTGAGCTCAGCTCTGACAATTCTACAGGAATTAAATTATCAGTGACAGCAGCACACAAATGAATATGCAAAACCAAATTCCCAAACTGAGGGAGAGGACAATGCAAGTTCAACAAAATGCAAAAATATGTAAGGGCAGAGCGCACATGATTTGGATTTCTTCACTCTAAAAAACACTTCATTCCATTTTCCCTTTTATTATGAAATGAAAAAAAAATCAGTTATTTAAAGTAAAAAAAAAAAAAAAAAAAAGAAGAAGAAGAAATAAGGTGAGATGGAAGGGTTTAAATAGCCCTGACGAAATAAATTCATCCAAGTTAATCAAATAAAATGTATAATCTAGCATAAAAAATATACAAGAACAAAATTAAAAGACAGATAAGATACAACATTGCATAAAGTAAAAAAAAAATGAATACATGAAAAAATACAGTAAAACCACAGCACTGTATCAGCATACACCACACATCTTACAGCTAAGCATAGGCCCAAGAGAAAGGTTTCATTTTTAAATGGAACTTAAATGTGCTGAGATTTTGGAAGACCTGACAGAGAGTATCAGTATACTGTAGTTCAATGTGACGAGGAGGACGGAGAAGCCAGGCTGTTTCACACCTGGCACTGATTTGACTAATCAGTGGGAGAGAGAGATAAAGGAGTGGCTGGATGTGCCAGAGAGAAGGAGAGGCGTGCATCCTTTATGTTTTTCTTGTGTTTGTTTTTTGTTTAACACAAGTTTGTCCCGGACAGTGGGGCAGGAAATTTAGGAGGTGTGTATTTACAAGCTGAGAAGCAAGTGGGGGAATTTGTGGGGGAATTCATGGTGCAATTCGGGAGTCCGGAGGTGAAGGACGAGCTAGAACAACTTCTCAGGGGGGTAAGTCTGTAAGTCTGGCAGGCGAACCTGCCCTCGTTTACCTACTACTACAGGCAACTTCATGCAGAGCTCAACTCTGAAACCCAAGTCCAGTCTCAAGTCCCTGAAGTCCAAGTCCAGTCTCAAGTCCCTGAGGTCCAAGTCCAAGTCAAGTCTCAAGTCCCTGAAGCCCAAGTCTCAGTCAAGTCTCAAGTCCCTCAAGCCCAAGGCCAAGTCAAGCCTCCAGTCCCTGAGATCTAAGTCAAGCCTCCAGTCCCTGAGGTCCAAGTCTCGTCTCAAGTCCCTGAAGCCCAAGTCCAAGTCCCTCTCAAGTCCCTGAAGCCCAAGTCCCAGTCAAGTCTCATGTCCCTCAAGCCCAAGGTCAAGTCAAGCCTCCAGTCCCTGAGATCCAAGTCAAGCCTCCAGTCCCTGAGGTCCGAGCCAAGCCTCCAGTCCCTGAGGTCCGAGCCAAGCCTCCAGTCCCTGAGGTCCGAGCCAAGCCTCCAGTCCCTGAGGTCCGAGCCAAGCCTCCAGTCCCTGAGGTGCCCCAGTCTGCTGACACGCACAGCCAAGCTCCGCCCGCACCCCAGTCTGCTGACATGCACAGCCAAGCTCCGCCCGCGCCCCAGTCTGCTGACATGCACAGCCAAGCTTTGCCCGCGCCCCAGTCTGCTGACACGCACGGCCAAGCTCCGCCCGTGCCCCAGTCTGCTGACACACACAGCCAAGCTCCGCCCACGCCCGAGTCTGCTGACACGCACAGCCAAGCTCCGCCCGCGCCCAAGGTTCACCTGGTGACCTCAGAACCTCAGCCTCCCTGTCCTGCTGTGGATGTCGCTCAGCCCGCCTGTTCTGCTGTGGACATCGCTCAGCCTTCCTGTTCAGCTGAGGTCATCGCTCAGCCCGCCTGTTCAGCTGAGGTCGTCGCTCAGCCCCCCTGTTCAGCTGAGGTCATCGCTCAGCCCCCTTGTTCAGGCTCCATGGCAAACATCGTTCCCCCCTACTGCATCGAGGAGACCCTAGCTCCTCTCCCTGGCCGCATGGAGACCCACGCTCCTCTCCCTGGCCTTACAGGGGACTTCGCTCTGCCTTCATGCTCCGCCGAGGACGTCGCTCTGCCTTCATGCTCTGCCGAGGACTTTGCTCAGCCTGCCTGCCCGGCTGTGGATGTCGCTCTGCTTCCCTGCTATGCCGAGGACGTCGCTCCGCTTCCCTGCGCCGCCAAGAACACCGTGCAGTTTCCTGGCTCTGCCTGGGACATTCAGTCCAGTGGGCCGGGTCCGCCAATTAAATGGGATGACTCATGGCACTCTGGGAGAGGTGCCGTTGGGGGGGGGTTCTGTCACAATTCCCCCTTGAAGCAGCGTGCTCTAAGCGCGAATGCGCGAGCACCTGCTTTTCCATTGTTGACTGTAATGACTTCTGGACACGTGTGTTTTGTTTATGTTTCTGTCTCCTCCCTGTTCTGTCATTGGCTGGGATTTCACATGGGTCTGAATTGCTCTCAGCTGCTAGCAGTTTAGATGCTGATTATGTCCGCATATATACCGCGCGCCTCCCAGCACACAGGCGGAAGATTAAATGTTTAGAGCTAGTTTAACGCGTATCGTAGTCATAGTCACGGTCTATGTTTAGAGTTAGTTCGCGCTGGATTATCCGCTTCCAGTCCCTCGTCATAGTTTGTTTCTTGCTTTGTTTATCGACCTAGATTCCTGCCTTGCCCCGTGTATGCCTGTTTGCCAATCGCCTGACCTCTTGCATGTTTGTGGATTACGTTTTGGATTTGTCTGCCTGTCTGTCTTCCTAATAAACAACTGTTCATCCTGCACTTGCATCCGTCCTATCTCTGCTCCGTCACGATTCGTGACAATGGTGGTGTAGGGCTGATGATTTGGGCTTGTGTTACAGCCACAGGACCTGGGGAAACTTGCAGCCATTGAGACAACAATGAACTCCTCCTCTTTATATCAGAATATTATTGAGACAAATGTGAGGCCATCCGTCCAGGATCTTAAGCTGGGCTGAAATTGGGTCATGCAACAGGAAATCAACATCTGAATGGCTTAAGAAGATGGAAAAACAAGGTGTTGGAATGGCCAAAGTCCAGACCTCAACCCCATTGAGATGCTGTGGAAGGATCTTAAGAGAGCTGTGACTAAACTGAAAATATTCCCATAAACATGAAGTAACTAAATCAATGTTGTACAGAAGAGTGGACAAAAAAAACAACGATTTGAGAGACTGATAAATTCCTACAGAAAACATATTGTTCCCAAAGGAGGTTTTACACGATACTGAATTGTAGGGTGTCCTTTTTTTTTTTTTTTTTTTTTTTTTTTACTTTAGGTCTCTCATGTCTTCCTTATGTCTCTCGAGCCACTGAGTCCAGGATGCTCATACAGGTGGAGTTAAATAATGCAACCAGTTCTTCTCTAGGTAAATAAGGAAGAGAAAATATCCACAACTGGTCGATGCAAATGACCTCATGCATATGTAAATGTGGCGCAGATACACAAGTTTTCAGTATCAGAAAAGAAGGTGTTATTGTACCGTTTCTAGTTTTCTGTTTACTCAGTAATTTCAGAAATAATATATTTATATAATGTATAATTATGCACTAAATACAAAATTGCAGAGAGCTTACTTATACAGGAGAACCATTCTACCGCTCTCAGAGTAAATCACACCCCTGGGTACTATGCTCAGTTACCTGGGAGACAAGTTGCATAGGCAACTAAATTGTGCTAAACCACTAAATTGTTTTCAGCAATTTCCACAGGATTCTAGAAGAGTGCTTCTACCTTTGAGGGTGAATTATCATAATTTGTACCTAAACATACCTGTACAGTACTTTTCATATAGCGGTTTTCTTTCGTGATGCTAAAATTGCACCAGGACAAAAAACAAACAAACTTTAAAATAAACTAAATTAAATAACTAATATCATGTAATGCATTTAAGGACAACTAAATAAAACAATGTGGTTTACAATTAAACAGTGTAAAGTCAGATATATTGGGACAGTTTTTGAGTTCACAGCATTTGAGTTCACATTATTTAAACCGATACACCAACACATTTCTGAGATCCTCAAGGCGGTGAGTATCTACATGCGAAGGAAAAATGTTAATATCATATTCTAAAGAAGGGTTTTTTTCAATGAAATGTTTGGTAATTAGAGACACAGATTTTCATTGGCTTAGGTTCTTACTTTCATCAAAAGCATTCTACAGTACTTTTCCCAGACTACCTTATTCCCTGCTTATTAAGATGTTAAATGAAAACACCATTTAATGTGCACAAAATCCATCAGGCCACCATGTAACCATAGTTGTACATCCATTTCTGCATCCGTTATTGGAACCTGCAGAGGCCGCATTCTCTGCAGGTTCCATCTCATTCTCAGTCGGACTTTGGAACTGCCAATCTGCTGTCAACAAGGCAGATTTCATTTCTGCATTTGCAACCCACTCCAATCTCAGCGTGCTGGCTCTGACTGAGACCTGGATCCATGCTGAGAACACTGCCACACCCGCTGCCCTGGTCTCCAACTTCAACTTCTCCCATACCTCACGCCCCAACAGACGAGGGGGTGATACAGGTTTGCTTCTCCCCAAAACATGGAACTTTACCTATCTTTCTCCCTCTTGCTCATACACGTCCTTTGAATTTCATGCTGTTACAGTCACTGACCCTGCCAAAATGCACTTTCTTGTTGTTTACCGTCCTCCAGGTCAACTGGGGAAGTTGACACGCTACTGTCCACCATCCCAGATGATGGAACTCCTCTTCTGGACCTTGGTGATTTCAACATTCATCTAGACAAGCCACATGCAGCTGACTTTCTTGCTCTCCTTCCCACATTTGACCTCAAGCAGTTCACCACACCAGCAACCCACAAAGCCGGTAAACAGCTTGACCTCATCCTCACACGTAATTGCACCACACATAATCTTCTCATTACTCCTCTCCACACCTCTGACCATTTCTTTATCAAGTTCTCTATTTCTCTCCCCTCACCACCATCAATGTCTCCTCCCTCTATCTCTTTTCGTTGCAATCTTTGCTCCCTTTCTCCCTCACATTTCTCCTCCGTTGTCACAACCTTACTTCCCTCCGAAAGCCACCTTTCTTCACTTGACTTAAACACCGCAACCGACATGCTATGTTCCACTCTAACATCTTCTCTTGACAGCATATACCCCCTAACCTCCAGACCTGCTCATACATCACCCTCTAGTCCTTGGCTCTCAGAAGCTCTGCGTAACAACTGGGCCAAACTAAGAGCATCTGAAAGGAAATGGCACAAATCAAACAACCCAATTGACCTAACCAATTACCAGACAATTCTCTCTTCTTTTTCCAATAGCATCTCCATTGCTAAAGCCACATTCTACCAAGAGAAGATTCTTAGTTCTCCCAACACCTGCATTCTTTTCAAAACCTTTTCCTCTCTACTCTGTCCCCCTCTTCCCCCTTCCCCTACTTCTCTCACTGCAGATGACTTTGCCACTTTCTTTACCAACAAGGTTACATCAATCAGGAACCTGTTTTCAGCCCCAGACATGCATAGACTGACTCCTCCATGTAACTCCCAACTGACTTCCTTCTTTCCCCTCTCAGAGACTGATGTCTCTAAACTCCTCCTCTCTAGCCATCCCACAACCTGTCCTCTTGACCCTATACCTTCTCACCTTCTTCAGTCCATCTCTCCCACACTATTACCTGCACTCACACACATCTTTAACACATCGCTCTCTACTGGCACATACCCTACCTCATTTAAGCAAGCCTGGGTTACCCCACTGCTTAGAAAACCATCACTCAACCCTGTTATAGTTGACAACTACAGACCCGTTTCCCTACTCCCTTTTCTTTCGAAAACTCTTGAAAGAGCCGTTTTTAATCAACTCTCAAATTTTCTCACACAGAACAACCTCCTGGACACCAAGCAGTCTGGCTTCAAGAGCAACCACTCCACGGAGACTGCTCTGCTTTCAGTCACTGAAGCCTTACGACTAGCAAGAGCAACCTCTAGATCATCTGTCCTCATCCTACTTGACCTCTCTGCTGCTTTCGACACTGTGAACCATCAGATCCTTCTGTCAATTCTCTCCAGCCTGGGCATCACTGGAACGGTTCTGCGCTGGGTGGAATCCTATCTCTCTGACAGATCCTTCAAGGTATCATGGAGGGGAGGTATTTCTGAAACTCAGCAACTCACAACTGGCGTTCCACAGGGGTCAGTTCTGGGTCCACTCCTCTCTTCTATCTACACTACATCTCTAGGTGATTGAGTCTCATGGCTTCTCATATCATTGCTATGCTGATGACACCCAGCTCCATTTGTCCTTCCAGCCTGACGATCCATCAGTCTCTGCACGCATCTCTGCTTGCCTTTCGGACATCTCGGTCTGGATGAAGGAAAACCATCTTAAGCTTAACCTGGCAAAATCTGAGCTTCTCGTGATCCTGGCCTGTCCCTCAATCAACCACGACCTCACTGTACAGCTCGGCTCACTCACTCTCATGCCAACCAGGACAGCCAGGAACCTTGGGGTGATTCTTGATGACGGCTTGACGTTTACAGACCATATCTCAGCAACTGCAAGGTCCTGTAGGTTCATCCTTTACAACATCAAGAAAATCCGACCCTACATCACCAAACAGGCTACACAGATACTAGTCCAGGCTCTTGTTATCTCTAAACTGGACTACTGCAACTCACTGCTTTCAGGCCTCCCAGCCAGCTCCATCAAACCCCTTGAGATGATTCAGAATGCTGCAGCGTGCCTCGTCTTCAACCAGTCCAAGAGAACCCATGTCACACCCCTCTTCATCTCCCTCCACTGGCTTCCTGTAGCTGCCTGCATCAAGTTCAAGGCCTTGATGCTCACCTACAAGACCTTGTCAGGAACAGCACCCTCCTACCTCAACTCTCTCCTGAAGGCCTACGTTCCCTCTCGCAATCTGCGATCGATTAGCAACCGATGTTTAGCAGTTCCAACTCAGCGTGGCGCAAGGTCCCTTTCCAGAACCTTCACACTAACTGTTCCTCAGTGGTGGAATGCACTTCCAATCTCAATCCGGACCGCAGGATCTCTCACCATCTTCAAAAAACAGCTAAAGACCCACCTCTTCCATGAACACCTAACCAACTCATAATAATAATTTTTTTTAAAAATTGTACTTACACCTCTACTCTGCACTTTGCTTCTTCGGGAATTCAGTTAATGGATCTTGTATGGTAGCACTTCTTGTATTGTTCTCTGCTTGATATATCACTTTGCTTGTATCTTTTCTCATTTGTAAGTCGCTTTGGATAAAAGTGTCTGTTAAGTGAATAAATGTAAACTAGTCCCCGTCGCTTTAGAACAGCTACGTACTGCCACCATTTTTACTAAGCTAGATCTGCACAGTGCTTACAACTTGCTCCGGATTCGAGAAGGGGATGAATGGAAAACGGGGTTCAGCACCACCTCCGGGCACTATGAATACCTGGTCATGCCATACGGACTTTCTAATGCTCCCTCCATTTTCCAGTGTCTGATCAACGAAGTCCTACGAGAAATGCTGAAAAGTGTGAATTCCACAGAGACACTATCTCCTTTTTGGGTTATATCATTAGCCCAGAGGGGATTACCATGGATCACAGCAAAGTCAGAGCCATGGTAGAATGGCCCAGACCCATGACGGTGAAGGAGCTCCAAAGATTTCTGGGCTTCGCTAATTTTTATAGAAGATTTATTCGGAATTTTAGTACCATCGCAAATCCACTGACGTCTTTGTTGAAGGGAAAACCCAAACGCCTGTCCTGGAACCATGCTCCCCAGGCTGCATTCGATCAACTCACGAAGGCCTTCATGACTGCTCCCATCATTAAACACCCAGATCCATCCAAACCGTTCATTGTGTAGGTGGATGCCTCCGAAACAGGTGTAGGAGCCATTCTATCACAACGTTCTGGAGAAAGGCCCAAGCTCCACCCGGTGGCCTTTTTCTCCACAAGTTATCCTCTGCTGAAAGAAACTATGACGTGGGGAATTGAGAACTCTTGGCCGTCAAACTAGCACTCGAGGAATGGCGGCACTGGTTGGAGGGAGCCAGACACCCCTTTGTCATCTTCATGGACCAGAAGAACCTCGAATATCTACGTAAGGTTAAAAGGTTGTCATCTTGACAAGCCCGATGGGCGCTGTTCTTCACCAGGTTCCAGTTCTCCCTGTCGTACTGTCCCGGGTCCAAGAACACCAAGGCTGACGCCCTGTCTCGTCTAGACCACAAGGAAGTATTGAACAGCCACGAGGAATACATTATTCCCCCCTCATGTATCATAGGAGCTCTAGAGTGGGAGCTGGATCAAGTTCTGGGCAAGGTTCCCACATCTCAAGTGCCTGAGAACTGCCCTCGGGGAAGTTCTCAATATGGAGAGGGACATACACCGTGTGGTGGCCTCATGTTCTTCATGTGCACGAAGTAAGGTACCACAGAGACATCCAGCTGGAAAACTCAAGCCACTACCCACACCAGAACACCCCTGGTCACACATATCGATCGACTTTGTAACCGACCTACCCAGGTCCCAGGGAAATACAACCATTCTGGTCACGGTGGATCGATTCTCAAAGTCTGTGAGATTCATTCCTCTATTCCTCATTCCACCATCTACCAACTGCATTTATGACTGCAGAGATGTTATTTCAGTATGTGTTCCGGTACTTCAGCATTCCGGAGGAGATAGTGTGCGATCGTGGACCTCAATTCATCTCTGTGTATGGTCCTGTTTTATGGAGACGATGGGACTCGCAGTGAATCTCACGTCAGGCTACCACCCCCAAGCCAATGGCCAGGTAGAACGGATCAACCAGGAGTTGGGCCGATTTCTCAGAACATTCTGCACCTCCAACCCCGAGGATTGGAGCAGATTTCTTCCGTGGGCCGAGTATGCTCAAAACTCTCTCCGACACTCTGCCACGCAACTCACTCCATTTCAGTGCGTACTTGGGTACCAGCCCCCTTTGTTTCCGTGGAACGCGACTCCCACGGAATCTCCAGCTGTAGCCCAGTGGTTCAGGAGAAGTGAACAGGTCTGGTCTGACACACACCAACACCTGAGTCAAACAGCAGCCACATACAAACACCTTGCTGACCGCCGCCGCAGTGAGCATCCCCGCTAGCCGACCCGGCGATAGGGTCTGGTTATCAACCAAAGACTTAAAGCAGCCTCACGGCTGCAGAAAACTCACGCCACGATACACGGGGCCCTTTAGGATCAGCAAACAGATCAACGACGTTACCTATTGTCTGGAGTTACCCCGACACAGCTGCGTAGCCCCATCATTTCACGTGTACCATCTCAAGCCAGTCATCACCGGACCTCTAGCCACAGAGGAGCCCTCTGAAAGCCCTCCGGTTCCCATGGAAATTGAGGGCCAACCGGCCTACTTAGTCGAGAACATCCTAAATTCTAGGCACAGAAGGGGCCAGTTTGAATACTTGGTTCAGTGGGTAGGCTATGGACCAGAAGAGCAGTGTTGGGTCCCGAGACAGGACATACTAGATCCGCTGCTCATCGATGATTTTCATGCAACTCGCCCTAATCTTCCGGGTCCACGACCCGGAGTGAGCCCTTTGGGGGGGTTCTGTCATATCTCAGCCCTGCCAAGACTCAATTTCCCAGGAGGAAACACTCACTCCCAACATGGCCGCTGCAAACGACACCTCACGCATGCGCTCACCCTCCCCAGAGTTCTAAGCACACACCTGCAAGCCATTACAAGGACAATCACACCACAGTATTAGAGAGACTGTGGAAGAGAGGAGAGTTTACTCATTTGGTAATATGGGACATCTTGGAAAATGATTCAATTATGAACATCTGTACATGATTTGAGCTAACTTTGTTTATTTTGTCACAGTAGTACGACTTGCCTGCATCATAAATATGTATAATTTTTCAGCTTTCTGTTTGATGTTGGCCACACACCCTCACATACTGTCACATGAATTAATTCTTATGTGTTAACTTTGATTTATCAGGCTAGAAAATAAATGCTGCTGATTTAAGATGTCCCAGTTTACCTCAATTCACCCACATCACACATTTAGTTATGAGTTACACTGAATTACACAATTACAGACTTGTGTAATATAATTTCAAGAAGGGAAAAAAAAGATTATTTCACTATTAACAGAGCTGTTTCTTGCTATAAGTTGTATAAGCGGTTGCTTAGGGCCTCCAGACCACCATGGGGCCCCATGATTATGAAATAATATGCATATTAACAAAAACTAAATCAAAAACACACTTTTAGCAAAAAAAAAGGTTTATGCATCAGGTACTCAAAGGACACCCCCTTGTGGTGTGGGGACAAAAAAACTGAATTCGGTTAGGGTAATAAAGTAACTAATGACAGAAAATTAAAAAGAAGCATCTCTCATGAAGCACTAATCAATCTGGTAAAAAAAAAAAAAAAAACACAAAGGAAAACAAGAATTAAATGCTAATTAATTGGATTTATTCAGTTTGTACATGCTTCTGCTTGTTAATGTAATTGAAATGGAAAACATTAGTGACCAACTAGCTCTCATCTAGAGTAAGCAGGTTTAGGCTGACACGAGCTTACTCAAGCTGCGTCCCAAGTTCCATACTTATGCACAAATCTACGCCATTTTGTAGTTTAAATATCATGAGTAGTGTGTTCACACTGAAAATTCCAACAGGAAGTGCACTTCAAGTATCCGGATGATGCACTTATTCTTATAAGTGTGGAATGTTGAACACTTCATACACTCAACGGTCGCAGCTTTGCTTACGTAGCCAAAGCGGGGTGCGGTTACCAGGCTCTGGCTGCCACGAACCTCGAATCGGCGCAGAAGCGGGCGGCAGGTGTAGAGCGTGGTATCGGGTAGTTCAAGAAACGTAGTCGTAAGACAGGCAAAGGTCAAGCGATCAGAGGAACAACACAAACAGGGTCGGGCATAGAGCGTAGTCAAAACCGGAAACAAGGGTCGAGGATAACTAGAAGACAAACTAACTAGAACGGCTTGGTAACGCAGAGAAACGAGTTGACTGAACGTATACTTCGCATAGAGTCTAGGTGAATGACATCCCTAAGTACTAGTGGTGAGTGTGTGTGTGATCAGAACTCCGGGGATGGTGAGCGCATGAGAAGTGAGTGTTGCATCTTGGGAAATTGAGTTCTGATCTGACTGAGCTGTGACACTGGCGCCGGCACAAATTTGCTCAGAATTTTTTTTTAAAGGGAGTGTGAACTTTTTTTTTTTATTGTTTATATTAAAATGATAGGGTGAAATTCATTTTTGTTGACTGTAATGGCGTCACGTTACGTTTGAGATGATACTACCCTTCTAAAATTCATACACTAGACAGCAGAGTACAAAATGCATAGTGTAAGTGTGTAGTGTATTGTACAGTAGGTTTTTTACATTTATAGATAATCACCGCTCAGGTGGTCAAAACATCAATCACCTGCAGTTCTTTTCAGAGCTATAGTCACTCAGTCGATCCTAACAAATCAAGTGTTATGAGTTTAAACTCGTACTGTTAGAACCAACTGAAAGTGATGCAGGTATATTTCTAAAGCCAAACTTAATTTGAGTGTATTTATACAGCTGTGCTCAAAAGTTTACATACTCCTTTCACAATCTGCAAAGTCTTAATACTCTTCACAAAATAAGGTGGATCATAAAAATCCCATGTTTTTTTTATTTAGTCCTGTCCTGAATAAACTACTTCACATAACAGATGTTTACATTTAGTCCACAAGACAAGATAATAGCTGAGTTTATAAAAATTACCCCGTTCAAAAAATTTACACACCCTTGATTCTTAATACTGTGTGTCGTTACCTGGATGATCAACAACTGTTTTTATGGTTTGTGAAAGTTGTTCGAGTTTGTCCGGAGCAGTTAAACCGTCCACTGTTCTTCAGAAAAATCCTCCGGGTCCTGCACTTTCTTTACTTTTCCAGCATCTTCTGCATATTTGTCCTCTTTCCAACACCGACTATATGATGTCCAGATCCATCTTCTCACACTGAGGATGACTGAGGGACTCGTACACGACTATCACAGAAGGTGCAAACGTTCACTGATGCTCGAGAAGGCAACACGATACCTTAAGAGCCCGTGGGGACGGCGGGGGGTTGTGTAAACTTTTGAACAGGATGATCGGGGTAAATTGTTAGTATTTTGTCTTCTGGCAGACATGTAGCTATCTTATTTAGTGTCTGAGGGGTGTTACTAAATGGGGAAAAAAATAAGATCTTTAAACAAAATAATAACAATTTACACCGATCTTCCTGTTCAAAAGTCTTGGGTGTAACGGTTTTTGTGGTATGACCTGTTTCTATTCATACTGAAAATTTCAGTCTTTTGTAGAATGGCGCACAAAACGAGTTTTAAGATCTCACTATACTGCAGATTTGTTTATTTAAAGATTTCTCAGTTATATGGGATTTGCTAAAAAATATATATATTTAGTCCACTTAAAATTAGAATGTTTGAATGCTGAATTTCCATTGTTTTGGTTAACATGTCAAATGAAATTTCATATATTTCACACATCCACCTTGTCTCTGTCACGGCAGCGCCGATACGGCTTCGGCCAACATTTCAATTCTTTAATATATTTAATGATTAGTTCTGTTATTTCTATTCAGTAATCAACAGTTTAAAATTTGGCTTAATCGGCGACATTTACTCCAGCATGATTTATAGCACGGCACTTACAAACTTAACATGTTGGATATGACTAGTTCTGTCATTGACTCATTTTGGTATTTTCTTTAGTAAAACGAATACCTGAGTCACACCGGAAAACCCTCCTGTTTTTAATCCTCTGCAGGCCTTCAGATAACAAATCTGCTACACAACCATTTATTCTTTAAGTCTTTTTTGAGCCACATATATATATAAAAAAAAAATCATATTAAAAAATATTATATCTCTACTTTGAAATTGAGGCGAGTTAACCATATTCACGTGAATATTTCTTCATTCTCGGTCATTTCCCTTCTCGTTCATTTTATGGATTAAACACCATGGTGTTGGATTCTGGATCGTGATTGGTCAGAAGGTGTTGATTAATTTTCTAAAACAGCAGCACTGAGAGTAGTGCAGGTTTATATTAACACGCTCGTTCCAGTACATTATCGTTTCTATAGTAACAGCACATTCACCGGAACGTGTACAGTGAAGGTTTATTTAACATGTGTGGAAGGAGTCTCCAGTGTCAGACTTATATTATAGTGTTATAAGTCACTTATAAGTGAAATTCACTATCGTGTCGCTATTGGACGAATTTTATTCAAAGAGTTGCGCTTGTGTGTGCGTTTTCATAGAGTTTTGTGTTTTATAGACAGGACGATGGCAGTAGTGCAGAAAATGGCACTGGGGATAGGAATTGGTCTCACGGCTGCTGGTGTCAGAGTGTGTTACGGCGGCGCCCGTGGAGTACTGGCAGGTGTGGTATATTTCTTTCATCGGAATAACACCATGTTTGTATGTATTTTCCTCTAAAACCACATGACCTTGTGCGAAACCTGTATTTTTTCCCTATAATGTGATGTCAGGTGCCGCTGTGGGAGGCGTGGCTCTGGTTTGCGTGAACGGAGATGTTAAGCCTCTGTCTGAAATTCTCAAGACTCTCTCGGTTAAAAGGAACGCGACACTCTTGGACCTGATTATGTGACTGACACGGGTCACTTTTGATCTCGTGAGTTTGAAGGATTCTGAGAACATACAGCTGAGCAAGAAAAATATCGTTCGACGCATCATTTTGGGCGCACAACCCTGGGGAATTCTACACCAGTTACTGAAACTAATAAGCAGGTGATGAGGAAGAAGCATTAGTGTTGTTGTCTTGTTACATACAGTATATACATGACGTTATAGTAATAAATTCAGGAATCATTTTAAATACTTTAACCTTTAAATATCTGTAATTTATTCCACTTGAATGAGATACTTTATTAAATACAGTATATCCTAATAATTTGTTGCTTTTCTTGAGGTTTTTTTTTAAGCATCATAGTTTATTTGCCTGCTTTCACTTGTCTTTCACATGTAAGTCCTGACTCTGATGACTCTTGTGGATGTGTTGCACTACCGCATTATTATTATTATTATTATTATTATTATTATTATTATTATTATTATTATTAAATGACAACTCGCACGTAGCTGGTAGACCTGCAGTTTTGCAAAATGCTTTTAATTTCCTTCCTCGTGTGTGTGTGTGTGTGTGTGTGTGTGTGTGTGAGAGAGAGAGAGAGAGAAGCTCAGCTAAGTCAAAGGAGAAAACGAAAGTGTGCCAAAGGTCTCAAATAATCAGACATATCAGATCCATCCGAGTCATGCTTGTACCAAATTTTAGTTTCATTTTCATCAGATTTCAGTTTGCGACATTTAAAAAAAAAAAAAAAAAAAAAAAAACACCTAACACTGAAACTGTGTGTGTTTATATTGACACATTATTGAGAAAATAAAAATGTTTATACTGAGATATTTGTGATATATTTGATGATTCTGGTGCTAATCTGTTGGTTGGTGCTGAAAGTGTTTAGAAGCTAGTAGTTGTGCTTGTCAGCATGTTCATGCATCAGGGTGTTCCACAGGGGTCAGTGTTGGGCTTAACTATATTCAGCATTTATATGCTTCTCCTCAGGCAGATCATTGGGAAGTATGGCCTTTATCATCACTGCTATGCTGATGATATACAAATCTACATCAGCACTGGATTGATGTTAACGGTGCTGATGCAGCATCATTTTCTGAAGCTGATCTCAAACTGAGCTCACGCTCACTGGTACACTGGCTGCTACCCGTAAAGTTGACCTAAATCTCAAGTTGATGGTTGACAACAGCCTTGTGCTTCCCTCCTGTCAAGAGTGAAACCTTTTACCTTTTACGCTCTTCCCTTTACTATTAGAAACGCCCCAACCTTAGATTGTTTTAAGAACTTACTTAAGTCTCATTTATTTAAGGTGGTCTTTTAATATTTATTAATATTAGCTTTGTGTGTGGTTGCTGCTGTATGTTGTAATTTTGTGTTTAGTCTTTTTAAATTTGTTGGCATGGTGGTTGCTGTTGTATGTTATGTGTTTATTCAATTTTGTTGCTCCTTGAGTGTTTAAAAAAAAAGCATGTTACAAATAAAAGGTATTATTATTATTATTATTATTATTATTATTATTATTATTATTGTGTGTTGCTCAGACATCACAGGAGAACATTGTTATTGCTAGTACAGTTACACTAATATATATATATATATATATATATATATATATATATATATATATATAATATAATATAATATAATATAATATAATATAATATAATATAATATAATGAAAGAAACAAATTCAACAAACATAAGAGCTAGCGGTCAGGTTTGACTGTTATCTTCTAAAAACAAGAGTTGCTTTTCTCACAGAAGTATTGGAGACATTAGCACAAATCCTAGACCCAAAGTCTCAGAAGGCAATGCAACTGTACGACGCACTTGAGATTCACCTCAGCTGGTTAGTGATGTATGAGACAAGCATGACTGTGTTGGCGGTATTAGCACGAAAGTTCAATCTGTGTGCAGATAAGAAAGTGAGAAAGTGGTACAGACTAAAGTGCCGCTGCACTCTCTTGAGGAAGAGAAGACGCGAGAGATGCATCATACTGCACCACTATCAGAACGGCATTGTGGGTAATACTTTAACCAAAGAGAAAATACAGCAACATGTCGATTAAAGAGGCTTTGGACATTTTAATGTATAAATATTGATATGCACTCATTGTTCCTTTAATGGTTCTCCCAAAAAGTGACAGCTTAGGCTTTTAGATTTGGCCAGTTTCATTAAAGTGTAAACACGAAAGTTTTTTTTTGTTTTGTTTTGTTTTTTTAAATGGACTTTCTTTGATCCTCTACTTCTAATTTCAATTTAACAGACTGCATTATAATTACAAGACCTTTTAATAAATATACACTTCATATTCACGCGCTAGTGTTAAGGGGCGGAGCCCATTTCATACCTAGAAATGCATTCTGACTCATTTTTTCTGATTCGAATCTTTAAAACAAATCGGTTCGCAGACTCATAAAAGCCTAGACTCGATTCCTCGATTCGCTTAAGCTGTGCCCGGCAGTACAGTGGTGGGGAAATCATACAGTTTAAATTACATGCAGATAAATAAAATACAGATTTGGCAGCTTTGTTGTCGGGTTAGATTCGTCTGCGGTTGCGAATCGAGTCTTCCGATCAACTCGTTTAAGAGTCTTTCGAAAGGAACCGATTCAGTTATCACTTCTTTAAACGGCTTTCACAGCGGAAGGCGTTGGGTCGAGAGGTGTCCGAGACACTTTTGTGAAACTTGTCACCTTTTAACGTGATGGTCGATGTTTGTAATGAACGGAAATGGAGTTTTCAGAGCACATTAAGACGGCTAATGTGGAGGACGTGGTGCTGAGGGTGGCTTTCCGAGCACCGCGGAGAGGAGCGCTGTGTGTGACCGGACACCACCTCCTGTTCTCGGACAGAGAGGAGGACAGCACCTGGCAACTCCTGCTGCTCCTCAGAAACATCGATGCCATCGAGAAAAGGTAAATATTAATATTAATAATAATAATAATAATAATAATAATAATAATAATAATAATAATAAAGCAACTTTCCAAATCCAGGCACTGAGCATCATCATGGAGCTCACTGTTGGGTTCATAGTTTGCATTTAGTCTTAACTTAGGTTAAAGAACATTATCATATGCACAGAATTCCTTCAAATGAAATGACATAATCCTTTAGTTTATGAGTTAATTGTGTGAGATAACATAACATTATAGAGTAAACAAAAATAGGAAATGTACACACTCACACATACACGTACACACATACATTGTGGTTCAGATATGTATAGCAGTAATGCAGTAATAGTCAAATTTAGTATTTCTAATCCTATTATTAGGTTCATGGTTGGTGTGGTTGTGTGTGTGACCTTTCTATACCCCTGCTTTATAAATAAACTTATCACTTAGGTGCGAACGTGGTGTTTATCTTGGCTTGCCTCGTCACAGAATCATTAACTATACAAAACCATAAGGATGCACATCCTGTCCATTTGGAGGTTTATAATATGTATTCAGGAGCTCTAATAAAATAAAATACATTTTTTAAAAAAACGTGTTGATATTATTTAACGTCAAACTATCAGGGGGGAAAAAATAAATAAATTAGCACTGACCTGTACCATGTTTTGTACTAGGGATGGATCGATAGCGATACCGATACAGGTATCGGTCCGATATCGTGCTCAGTCACACGTGCTACGATACTAACATTCGATCACAAGTGAGACTGCGTGCGACGTGAAACGATGGCGGTAATCGTAGGGAAAGCAGACCGCAAATAATTTTCTGCGAAAATATCCAGAGGCAGCGCTACAGCTTCTTCCGATAATACAAGCGATGAAAAATATCTTAAACGTAACACTCAATGCAGGACGGCGAACGACGCGGGTGAGTGAAAACGAGCGGCTGTTAATTAACAGCCAGTTATGTCGTTCTTGAAGGTCGGCCGCTATCGGGGACTCGGACGCAATGAAAACTAAAAACATTCTCGACTTCCAGCAGTACAGAAACGCTTTCAGGGAAACGTGTAAAAACATAAACAGAGCTTTAAAAAGAAATGTTCTGAATCAGTACTGATGAGTACTAAACAACATGTACACGTACATCTGATGATTAAAATAATAATATTACTGAGGCGTAACTTTAATATGCACCTTTTACCTTGAAATGTGGATATAGTGTACCTTAAAAATGATTTAAGAAGTATAACTAGATCGTGATTAGCTTTTATAGCTTTAAAGGTACACCACATGCACTTTTCTTGCTAGAAGATAAACACTTAGTACACAAAGTACTTGAAGGTACAGTAGTAGAATCAAAGAAAAAGAATTCAGATTTCAGATACACACAACCGTTAATATGTAAACACCTGCACGTGTGTGTGTAGATGATTTTTAACATTTTTAGATTATTTATTTGTCTAGAAATTCGGCTTTTTAAATTGAGTTTTTTTCCTGTTTCGCTGGCAGATTGTTAGGAAAGCTCTATATCATCAGACGCATGATTTGTGCCTTGTAGAAATCGTATCATGATTATATTATCGTGTAGTGTCGTCATGAAATGTCTTCATGTGTCGTGATATGATATTTGTGTTATATCTTTTTCCCTCTCCCTCCCTCTCTCTCTTTCTCTCTCTCTTTCTCTCTCTCCCCACGTCAGTGTTGAGAATCTTCTAGGATATCCGCAGGGCTCCAAAGCAAACCAGAAACAAAGGTTTGATCCGGCTGCGTCCCAAATTGCAAGCACAAAACACAAAGTGGTCCTTTTGAAATGATGTGATGCTTGTAATTAGTTATTTATGGGCGGTTCCTTGTCTGCGCAAGTGTCGCAATCCGTGCTTACGTTTGCCGTCGCAAGAGAAAACTTTTATCCTTTTATTGTTTT
This sequence comes from Ictalurus punctatus, assembly GCF_001660625.3. NCBI lineage: Eukaryota > Metazoa > Chordata > Actinopteri > Siluriformes > Ictaluridae > Ictalurus > Ictalurus punctatus. The sequence continues at coordinate 29,715,872 of NC_030424.2, forward strand.
TCTACTTTGGTCACTATGTTTGTCTCTCTGCTTAAGCTGTGAATGAAAAAGAAATTAAATAGACACTCAAATTTACTCAACACTAGCAGGTTTTTTTGCCCGTGTTACACAAGGTGTTCCTCAGGGCTCACTCCTAGGCCCGGTTATATTTATATTAAACCTGTTTTTGTCCTGCATTGCATTTATCCCGGGTTGTTTTCTTTGCACTGCTATATGTGCTTATTCTTTGTCTGCGTTTATAGCTATAAATCTCATTGTTAAGTGTATTGCTTCAGTGTTATTGTTTGTTCCTGTAAGCGATGAAATTGCAGAACCAGGTGTGATAATGCTTATGCAACTCACTTCCTTCCTCTTTGTACATATTGAGCATATTGTAAGGAAAAAAGGAAAAAATATGAGCTGAAATGATTCCTTCTCCTGCTTTTTTTGTTTTCGGAATGTCAAGAAAGCAATCGAAACATCGAAAACATCTAGGAAGCAAAAAGTCTCGTCTGTGCAAAGACCCGTCTTTCTGTGTGGAGTCCGCTTGCTGACGGCAGCCGTGCCCGTGTGCGAGCTTCACCGCTTCCTCATGCCTTCTTTCACTTTCGTCTGTAGAGAATCGCTTCATGTAGTGAACTTTGTGTGTGTGTGTGTGTGTGTGTGTGTAGAACAACCGAGTCGTCTGGAAGCATCGTGATCAAGTGTAAGGACCTGCGCATCCTCCAGCTCGATATTCCCGGCATGGAAGAGTGCCTGAACATCGCCAGTTCCATCGAGGTGCTTGGAGTTTATTAACGGTTCATAAATAATAAATGGGTTTGCAAATCCAGGTGCTCGAGCAATCGGATTGCAGCGTTTTGCATTTTAAGGAGACGTCCTGCCTCCTGACCAATCACGTGCTCCCAATTTTATCATTTAATATTGGCCTGCTGTGACTAATTTAAACATAGTTACGTGTTGTGGAAGACTGGATTCTGATTGGTCGGAAGGTTTCTCGGGTATCACAGGTTTATATTAACGCGCTCGTTCCGATGCGTTATCGTTTCTATGGTAACAGCTCGTTCACAGGGACGTGTACAGCACACGCTGGCCGTAAATCGATTGTGTGGGATTTATTTTTGGCTTTCTAGCTCAGTAAAGCTAGTGTGTGTGTGTGTGTGTGTGTGTGTGTGTGTGTGTGTGTGTGTGTGTGTGTCGTCAGGCTCTCTCCTCCCTGGATAATGTGACAGCAATGTACCCGTTCTTCCACCGGCCTCGTGGGCTCAGGCTGAGCGACCCCTGGGGTTTATCCTCTCCGGAGCAGGACTACAGTCAAACAGAGAGGATGGTGAGATCATCTCCAACACACACACACACACACACACACACACACATTCACACACACATACACACATGCTCACGTGCATTTCAAAACCCCTTAAAGGAAGACAAACAGGAAGCAGTTGGTTTGGTACAGGAAGTTAACGAATCGTGGTGTGAGTGACTGACATACTCACAGGAAAAGAAGCACTCTGTGCGTGTGTGTGTGCGTGTATGTGTGTGTGTGTGTGTGTGTGTGTGTGTGTGTGTGTGTGTGTGTGTGTGTGTGTTTTAAAACTAGTTTTGCCAATTTGTAGATCATATCTTTACAACATACACACCATTTCTGATAAAAGAGTGACATGCAACCTTGTGTGTGTGTGTGTGTGTGTGTGTGTGTGTGTGTGTGTGTGTGTGTGTGTGTATTTTGACCCTAGGACATCTCCTCCTCTGCTTCCTCTCTAATTCACTCCTCTTATTTTTAAAAATCTTTGTGCTCACTTGTTTTTTTAGATCTCTCACTCTCTCTCTCGCACACACACACACACACACACACACACACACACACATACTCTTTTTTTTTAACCACCCCTCGGAGGACAATAAGGACAAACAAAACCACTCCTGAGAGAACGAGAGAGAATGAGAGAGAGAGAGCGAGAGAGAAACAAGAAAAGGAAAAGAAAGACAAGAATAAAAATAAAAAAGTGTGCATGGGCGTGACGACAAATGAACCACAAAACACAATTTCACATCAAAACAGAACACGTACTTACATGGGAGAAAATTCCGGTTTCATTTTCACATCCATCAGACTATTTTCTGAACAAACGCCTTAAAGTGGATCGTTTTGGATTGTTGTGGAACTGATCGAAGCTCTACCACGGATTGAAGACACGAGAATCGAGGCTGCTGCTGATTTCTTTCCAGACCAGACTGTAGATTCATGCAGCCAATCACTGACTGCGTTCACACGGACAGCAGGAATCTAATTACTGACCTTATTCTGAATAAGATAATATTCTGATTAAGGCGTTTACATGAGTCGCTTTTAGAATACTCCTTTCATGTTCCTGTTTTACGTGTTATAGAACGTAGATGGATTAACGGCGCACGTCATTACGTCCCCGCGCCACGCCGTCCGACGTCCCCTCCAGAATTTCACGTATCGGTGTACAGTTGGTCTTCGTTATGGGACCGTATACAGTTCTGGGTGTTTTTATTTTTAATTTTACGAACACTTCAAGTGCGGTTAATTATCTGTCGTGCTGTACGTGCTAATAGACGACTGATTGAAGACGTGGGCCGCGTCCCGAACCGCGTACTTACCGTCTATATAGTAGCTGAGATACGTGTATTTCTCCTACTATATACTGTAGCAGGCAAGTACGCGGTTTGGGACGCAGCCGTGCTCTCTTGTTCGCCGTCAAACGGTCGAGCGCTGCCGTGTGTGTACGTGTCCTGTCGCACAATGCGGTGAAAACTCTCACACGACGTTAATAGTGTGATTAAGGTGTGTACGTGTCTGTAACGCGACTAAAACAGGAATACTCCACAAGTCTTAATTCCATTCGTGTTTACTCCGAGTGTGACTTTAATCAGATTAAGGTCATCAATAATCTCTGTTTACATGCTAGTCTCTTAATCAGAGTACCGTCTTAATCGGGTTCACATCGGAATATCGTCGTCCGTGTAAACGTACTGACTGACGGGCGTGTCCGGTGATTACACAGAGTGACACGCCCCCTAGATTTGATCTTCGTCTTGGGCCGATGGTTTTATCACACCTCATCAGCAGAGATTGGGAATACAGTGCAGCTGAAATGCAGGTATGACGAGTGGGAATGAGGAGGATTATTCACGCTGTCATGAAGTTTTTAACCCCAAAACGGAGTTGGAAATCAAAGTAAAAGTAGACAGAATAAACACACGTGTATTTCAATGGAAATAAAAACAGAACTGCATAGTGTTCGGTGTTAGGTTTAGTGTCATGAAGCTAGGAGAACGTTATTAGACGTGTTATTAGATGGTTGAACCTGGTATCAGACAGAGGAGGTAGTCACAAATGGTGTAATAAAACGGAACATTATTTATCCATCCATCCATCTTCTATACCGCTTATCCTTCTTCAGGGTCACGGGGGAAACTGGAGTCTATCCCAGGGAGCATCGGGCACAAGGCGGGGTACACCCTGCAAGGGTGCCAATACATTATTTATTTTTTTATTTTTAAATTTATTTTAGCAAAAGCAGGACAAAGGTGCGTTAAGGAGTCACTTTAATGAAGTGTAACCAATCATATCAGAGTCTGAACCGTTACCACGCCGTTACCGGGGTCGTGATTTACGTAAACCCGAATACAGCGTAATATATTTATTCCTCTTGTTCAAAGCAGCACGCTTTCTCTCGTTCTTCTCTTAAACAGTGGGACAGATGGAGGCTGAGCAAAGTGAACTCGGATTTCTCGGTGTGTCCGTCGTACCCGGGCGCCGTGATCGTCCCGAGCTCGGTGGACGACGACACCCTGGTGAAGGCGGCGCGATTCCGACAGGGCGGCAGATTCCCCGTGCTCTGCTACTGCCACCACCGCAACGGCAGGGTGAGACCAAACAGACACGGCCACGGGAGTTCTTTATTCGCTTCTTTATTAGTTTATTATCCGTTCATTTCTTATGATTTGGCATTGCTTGCTTGGCTTCATACTGCTTCTTTCTCACACTCCCACACACACACACTCACACACACTCAGGTCCCGGGGGGGCGGAAAAATTCCATGTCGAGGTCAAAGGTCAGGTCGACCGTACTGAAAGTGCTTGTGCGTTATTCAGGGTCTTGTTTTCAAAACTCTGTAATGTTTCGACTTCGCTGTTTGAGCTTGTTTTTTTTAAATATGAAAGCTGTCGTCCCCCCTTATCTGAACGTCGAGGTCGGAGCGTAATTCAGTCGGTTCAGTCGAAAAGACTGTGAGTTCAGGCTGAGTAAATTCAAACCAGCGATGAAAGTTCTGTCAGCGTGAGAACCGTAGGAGGACGCCGCTCATAATGATAACGATGAAGTGAAGGTGTGATCGGCTTCCAGGTGATTATGCGGAGCAGCCAGCCCATGACAGGAGCCAATAGGAAGCGCTGTAAGGAGGATGAGCTCCTCCTCCAGGCGACGATTGACGAATCGGAGCTGGGTTACATCGTAGACACGCGCTCCGCCCAGCAAGCCCAGCAGGCCAGGATGACCGGCGGAGGGTTCGAGTCTAAATCCTGCTATCGACCCTGGAGGAGATTACACAGACACATGGAGAGGTGCGTATTATTTACACAAGCACACGAGGGGTGTGTGTGTATGTATGTGTGTGTGTGTGTGTGTGTGTGTGTGTGTGTTTGTATTTACTGTGTGTGTGTGTGTTTGTGTATTTACTGTGTGTGTGTGTGTGTTTGTGTATTTACTGTGTGTGTGTGTTTGTGTATTTACTGTGCGTGTGTGTGTTTGTATGTACTGTGCGTGTGTTTATTTACTGTGCATATGTGTGTGTGTTTACTGTGTGTGTGTGAGTGTGTATTTACTGTGCATGTGTGTGTTTGTGTATTTACTGTGCGTGTGTGTTTGTGTATTTACTGTGTGTGTGTGTTTACTGTGTGTGTGTGTATTTACTGTGCGTGTGTGTGTGTTTACTGTGTATGGGTGTGTGCGTATTTACTGTGTGTGTGTGTGTGTTTACTGTGTATGTGTGTGTGTATTTACTGTGCATGTGCGTGTGTGTGTGTGTATTTACTGTGTGTGTGTGTTATGCTGTGTATGCAATTATTGTTAGCTCTTTTGAGTGTTTTGTAGGAAGTACAATGAAAAAAAGTTCTTGAGTATGGATCAATGGGGATCGGTTTCACAACGTGTGTGTGTGTGTGTGTGTGTGTGTGTTTTCAGAGGTAAGGTATTACAGGAGTGTTTAATAAAGCTGGTAGAAGCGTGTGGAGACTCGTCTCACAACATGGACCGCTGGCTGAGTAAGCTGGAGAACTCCAAATGGCTGTCTCACATCCACAGTGCGCTGTCCACCGCGGGACTCGTGGCCGAGTGTGTAGAGAGGTGAGATCTCGTAAAACGTAAAACCACGAGTCACGTGACTTTGAACTGGCTCAGGAAATTGTGAGGGTGGATATATATATGTGTGTATATATATATATATATATATATATATATGTATATATATATATATATATACATATATATACACACACACAGAGTCAATATATATATATATATATATATAAATATACACCAAATCATGACGGGAAAGTATTCTGGATTCTGATTGGTCCGAATGTGTTGATTAGTTGTTGTGTTGTTTTTTTTTTTTCAGAACAAGCTCTGATAGTAATGCAGCTTTACTAGATGTATTGAACATTTACGGAATGAGTCACCAGTGTCAGAATGAAGGCATTCATTTAAATGACCAATCAGACGCGAGCGTTCACACCTTGCTTTCTATCTGAACACGGAACAGCGTTATTATCTCGCCTCCAAACGTGTTCTTGAATAATAGTCAAGTCGGATGTTTGTACAAATCATTTTAGGGACGGTCACTCGGTGTTGGTTCACGGCTCCGAGGGAACAGATACCACGCTGCTGGTGACGTCACTCGCTCAGCTCATCTTAGATCCTGACTGCAGAACCTTCAGAGGCTTCCTCCGACTGCTGGAGAGAGAGTGGGTACAGGTGGGTACAGGTACAGGTACTAACCCTAACCCTAATCCTAACCCTAGGAGTGTCTCAGAGGTCTCCGTAAACTGAAATCCAACAAAAAAAAAGGGAAACCAAACCACATTCGACTTCACGTTCACGTTGCTGCTCCGTCCGCGTCGAGCTCACGGCCGCAACTGAAAGGAGAACGCACGTGCACTGTAGGGGCAAAAGTATGTGTACCCCTGTCCATCACACCCATATGTGTATGTGTCGGTCCACATTTATTCCGCATTTGCTGTTATAATGCGCCCCAGTCTTCTGGGAAGGCTTTCCACTAGATTTTGGGGGCGTGGCCGTGGGGATTTGTGTTCATTCACATACAAGAGCGTTAGTGAGGTTGAGGTCAGGCGCTGATGTTCCAGTTCATCCCAAAGGTCTTCAGCGCGGTTGGGGTCAGGGCTCCGTGCAGCACGCTCGAGTTCTTCTACCTTCTTCCAACCTTCACACACCACGTCTTCACGGAGCTCGCTTCGTGCGCAGGCGCATCGTAACGCTGGAACAGGGTTTGGGAACTTGTAACGCGTCGGTGTACAGAGATATTTTATCCAGTCGTGTGGTTCTAACTTTGTGTCAAAAGTTTGCTAAAGAACCTCAGATGGTGCGATGGTCCGACCC